>NC_136261.1:148456795-148556526 GCF_964187855.1 Myxine glutinosa | reverse complement strand
TGGCGGCTCTCCGTTTCACCTTCTGAAACCCGCATTTGGAGACAACAACCAACGACACACACACACCTCGTCCATTTCTAGTAGATACGTCCACTATGGGAAATAACTATCACTATACGACGCAAAGTTACCCCCTAGAATGCATTACCACAACAATATAAAATGTCCATCATCAATCCACCTATCATTAAAGTCTAATCATGGAACATTCAATGATTAATGTGTTGTCCGATTTGGTGAAAGTCAAACTTTAAGGGCTATTTTACCTCAGAGACCACTACCATCCAGGTGTGCCAGGTTTATCACAGACAATGCGATAAAACTCTAAAAATATTATCAAAGATTTGATTCTTCCCAATTTTACCGTAGTCGAGGCTTAGACAGACAGCACTAGTAATTGTTAAGAATGCAAATGCTAGCTCGAGTCGTTCCTAATGGAGACGGACATTTTAACTCGTAAAATACAAAATAAAATCAATAAACCATTTGCACATCACAGTTAAGCCGAGCTCATGTGGTATTCAACGATATTATCCAATTTGACAAAAGTCCTTTGGAGGAAGCCATTTTACCTCAGAAACCATGGCTGCGCTCATGCGGTCACTACGCAAATGAGGAGGTCGCCGAAGGCGGAAAAAATTGGGGGCGGGAAAAATTATTGATTTATATTCATGACCTAACATAAATAAACAAGTAGATTTCAGCAGTGGGAAATTAAAACTTTAGATCTACTGATATACATCCCTAACATAATAACGCGAATTTACGGGAGAGTGGTTATTCAAGAGCCTCTTGAAGGAGCTATGCTCCAACGCGAGTCGGAAGGATTGACGCGACCAAAGACGGAAATTCGTCCGAGTTGCTTTATTGCAAGTATCAAACTCGGGTACTCTGAAAAGCCCGTTTATCGGGCAGCAATATATATACACATTATGCCGGAGCGTTTGCCCGGGAAAAGCGAGACCGGGCATGCCCGGGCGTCAAGGGCGAGTCCTGGAAAGGCGAGTCTGGACCTGCCCGGGCATCCTGGGCGAGCCCTGGAAAGGCGAGGGCGGGCATGCCCGGGCGTCCTGGGCGAGCCCTGGAAAGGCGAGAGCGGGCATGCCCGGGCGTCCTGGGTGAGCCCTGGAAAGGTGAGAGCGGGCATGCCCGGGCGTCCTGGGCGAGCCCTGGAAAGGCGAGAGCGGGCATGCCCGGGTGTCCTGGGTGAGCCCTGGAAAGACGAGTCTGGGCATGCCCGGGAAAGACGAGACCGGGCGTGCCCGGGAGGCTCGGGCGAGCCCGGGAACAGCGAGTCCGGGCATGCCCGGGAGAGGCGCGTCTGGGCCTGTCCGGGCGGCCTGGACGAGCCCGGCATGGTGATTGCTCCCTGGCCACGTCCTTGGTAGGTGCAAGGCGATTGTGTACACCCAGCGGTAACCGCTACACTCTCAGACTTTACGGCTGAAGGAGTGAAGGTGAAGGACCGAGCAGTGAGCAACCGTGGTTCTCACAGAACAGAAAGGTTCTGAAAAGGGGCGGGGCGTTCACCAAGTTTGAGTGGGCAAGGAGAGTGCTCAGTCTAGGTGGGCGGGGCGGGAACTCAGTTTGAGTGGGCAGGGCGGATGTGGCGACCGCTCAGTTTAGGTGGGCGGGGCGGGCGCTCAGTTTGAGTGGGCGGGGCGTGGCGCGGCGGGCGCTCAGTTTGAGTGGGTGGGGCGGGCGGAGCGGGCGAGAACTCAGTTTAAGCAGGTAGGGCGGAGCGGGCGAGAACTCAGTTTAAGCGGGTGGGGTGAGGCGGGACGAGCGCTCAGTCTGAGTGGGCGATATGAGTACTGAGGTAAATATGAAGATCTGTTGGCAGTTTGATTCAGCTTCCATAAATTTTAATGTGGTGCACCAGAACTATATTCTCTTCGTAAGGTATTATGTTTAACTACAGGGTGTCCACAAAGTCGCGCATCATAGGAAATTAAATTATTTAATTAAGCAATTAGCCCGGATATGTTCAAGAACATTCAGAGAAACCTGCTTTTCCATTCACAAACATATTTTGAGATTGGTGGGACACATTTCGAACAAATGATGTAGCTGTGGCGGGCACAAGGGACAATAATTCCACGCACCAGTGGGTGGCGCGAGCGTCCAGGCGGGGAACGAAAATGCATGCCCCGCCTTTCGACCGATCGGCCATGCCCGGGGGCAAGGCGTGGCCTCGGGACATATATGCGGGCTCTAAGCTCGAGCCCGCCCAGTGCTGAAGTGCGAGCTCTTAATAAAGACTCTTTGTTTGTACCAACGCGTTGTGGCCTACCTCTCTGGCAATCGAGTCATGTGTGCAGAGCACCACACTGGTGACCCCGATTGGTTCAGCCGTTGCTGACCCCCGAACGCGCCATGGCTACCAACGCCGTCGCAATCAAACTCCCGGAGTTTTGGGAAGCGCAAGCCAACGTTTGGTTTGTGCAGGCCAAAGCTCAATTTCAGCTCCGGGGCATCACGGCGGACGAGACCCGGTAGTACCACGTGGTCGCCGCCCTCGGGCCCGGCACTGCCGCCCAAGTCGTGTCCATCCTTCGGCGCCCGCCGGGCGACCACAAGTACGAGGCGCTCAAACGTCTCCTCCTCGCCACGTTCGGGCTCACGGAGATCGAACGGGCCGACCGCCTCCTGGACCTTCCCACCCTCGGCGACACACGACCATCCGTCCGGATGGATTTCATGCTGTCGCTGCTTGGAGACCAGCGCCTGGATTTCTTGTTCCGCGCACTTTTCCTCCGCCAGCTACCGATACAGGTGCGCCTCGCGCTGGCCGGGTCCAACATCACGGAACCCCGCGCCCTGGCCGGAGAGGCCGACAAGTTTTTCGCGGCCTGCGACACGCGGTCGGTTTACGGTGCTGCCGTAGTGGTTCCCGGGGCAGAGGATACAGCGCCCCCGGCTTCCCTCGTGGCCGCTGCTGCGCCCCGCCCACTACCGCCGCCGCCACCACCACGGCCGCCGCGGCCGTCACCGCCGCAAACCTGGTGCTACTACCACGCCAGGTTCGGCCGCAAGGCTAAAACGTGTCGGCCGCCGTGCTCTTTTGACGGGTCGGGAAACGACCGGGCCGGCGCTCATTTGCGGCCCTGAGCGTCGGCCATTCCGGCAGCCTCCTGTTCATCATGGACACCTTGTCCGGGCGCCGTTTCCTTTGCGACACAGGAGCGCAGGTAAGCGTCCTCCCTGCCTCCGCGTCCGACAAGCAAGCCGCGGGCCGGGGCCCCGCTTTGCTTGCCGCCAACGGTACACCCATCCGCACATTCGGGAAGCGTTGCCTCTCACTGCGGTTCGGAGGGCAGCGCTTTCAATGGTCGTTCGTGACCGCCAGCGTGCCAATGGCCCTGCTCGGTGCGGACTTCCTATGTGCGCATGGCTTGTTGGTCGACGTTAAGCGCAGACGTCTCGTCCAGGCCGAAACCTTCAGCTCGCTCGCTTGTTCGCTGAGCGGCTCGTTGAGCGGCTCACTGAGCGGCTCACCGAGCGGCTTGCCAAGCAGCTTGCTGAAAGGTTCCATCCCGGCGAGTTTAGTTTGCACGCTTCCGGCAGCGGACGACTTTACCCGCCTCCTAGCCAGTTTCCCGGCCCTCACGCGGCCCACCTTCTCAGCGGTGGCCGTTAAACACAGGGTGCAGCACCAAATACCCATGCTCGGGCCACCGGTCTATGCCCGGGCACGCCGACTCGAACCCACGAAGCTCGCCGTGGCGAAGGTGGAGTTCGCCACGCTGGAACGGCTGGGTATCGTGCGGCGCTCAAACAGCGCTTGGGCCTCTCCGCTGCACATTGTGCCGAAACCCGGCGGAGGATGGCGGCCGTGCGGTGACTACCGCCGGCTCAATGATGCCACCACCCCCCACCGCTACCCGGTCCCGCATATCCAGGACTTTTCCGCCCGGTTGGCAAACACGACCGTGTTTTCCAAGGTGGACCTCATCCGGGGCTACCACCAGGTCCCCGTACAACCGGGCGATGTCCCGAAAACGGCCGTCATCACCCCTTTCGGCCTCTTCGAGTTCCTGCGAATGCCTTTCTGGTTGAAGAATGCGGCCCAGGCGTTCCAACGGCTTATGGACAGCGTCTTGCGTGACTTACCTTTCATCTATGTCTACCTGGACGACATCCTAGTCGCGAGCGCATCCCGGGAGGAGCACCTGCTCCACCTCTGCACGCTTTTCGAACGCCTGGGCCAGCATGGCCTAATCATCAACCCCGCAAAGTGCCGTTTCGGCATCGCCACCATCGACTTCTTGGGGCACCGCATCACCAGGCACGGGGCCGTCCCTTTACCGGCCAAGGTGGAGGCGGTCAGGGATTTCCCGTGACCCCGCACGATCAAGGGGCTCCAGGAGTTCCTGGGCATGGTAAATTTTTACCACCGCTTCGTGCCCCACGTCGCCCAGCTCCTCCGCCCCCTGCACGAGGTCCTCCGGGGCAAGCCGGGCAAAGATGACATTGCCTGGTCGGAGCCGATGGCCGCGGCGTTTGCGGGCGCAAAGCTGGCCCTGGCCAACGCCACCATGCTGGCGCACCCGGCGCCCGACGCACCGATCGCCCTCACCACCGACGCGTCGGACTACGGGTCCTGCTGGGCCTCAGGACGGCGCCCAAGGACGACCTGCGCGCGTCCACGGCAGAGCTGGTCTTCGGGCAACCACTGCGGGTACCGGGCGAATTTATCCCCGACTCCACGGCTTCTTGGTCCGCGGCGCAATAGCGCTCCACCCTGCAGGAGACCGCCCGGAGGTTCGCCCCGGTGCCGACGGCACACCACGGTTGCCCGTCTTCCCACGTCGCCCCGGAGCTTCGCACGGCGGAGTACGTCTTCGTCCGGCACGACGCCCTCCGGGCACCGCTACGGCCCCCGTACGACGGGCCCTTCCGCGTGCTGGAGACCGGGGACAAATATTTCACCGTCGACATCGGCGGTGCCCCGGATCGTATCTCCGTGGCCCGCCTCAAGCCGGCCCACCTCGATCTGGACCACCCCCCGCAAGCAGCTCTGCCTCCGCGTCAAGGCCGCCCCCTGGCGGTCAGACCCCGGCACCCCCCAGCCCCGCCGTCCCTCTACCCCCCAGCCCTGCACGCATCGCCAGGGGGCGTTTCGGCCGGGTCATCCGGCTTCCCCGCAAACTCACCCTTCAGGTGCGCGGGAATTCTGGGGGGGCGCGTGTGGCGGGCACAAGGGACAATAATTCCGCGCACCAGTGGGTGGCGCGAGCGTCCAGGCGGGGAATGAAAATGCATGCCCCGCGTTTCGACCGATCGGCCACGCCCGGGGGCAAGGCGTGGCCTCGGGACATATATGCGGGCTTGTAGCGGCTACCGCTGGGTTTTCACAATCGCCTTGCACCTATCAAGGACGCGGAGCGATCACCATGCCAGGCTCGTCCAGGACGCCCGGGCAGGCCCGCGCTCAACTTGCCAGGCCTCGGTCGGGATGCTGGGCCACGCCCCCTCTCGCCTTTCCTGGGCATTCACTGGGACTCCGGCATTCACTGGGACTGACACAATCTGTCAATTTCCCGACCCGGATCTCAGTCAACGGAACATCTTCTCTTCTGGACTTGGTTATGACTAACTTCCCTGAAAATGTCTGCTGCTCTTCTTCTGCTCCGATCGGATCATCTGATCATGTCCTTGTTAAAGTGGACATCTCTCTGACCATCCTCAGGGAGCCTGCTCAGCGTCGACGAGTCTGGCATTTCTCTCAGGCCAACTGGCATGGTCTCCAGGCAGCCATCAATCATCTGGACTGGTCTCCCATCTCTACCACCTCTGACATCAACTCATCCTGGGAATTCTTCCAAAGTAAATTGCTCTCTCTCATGCACAGATTTATCCCATCTCGTCTTCAGTTGTCATACCCTTCCTCCCGTCCATGGTACACGGAATCTTGTGGTGAGGCTGTTGCCCAGAAACAACTTGCCTTCGTCTCCTGGAAAGCAAATCCAACGGAAGGAAATCTCATTTCCTTTCACAAAGCCCGGAACAAGTGTGTGTCCACCCTCAGGAGAGCCAGGAAACAATATCTCTCCGTTCTCAAGACCGAACTCTCTTATCTGTCTCCCTCTTCCAAATCCTGGTGGCGTCTGGTCAAATCCGTTTCTGGTGTTTGTTCCCCCTCCATCCCCTCCCTTACCTCAAACGGCTACACAGCTGACTCCGCACGTGAAAAAGCTGAATGCCTCAACTCTGTGTTTGCCTCTAAATCTTGTGTCCCAAACCCATCCCTCTCTGTACCCACCATACCCAGTCGTACCCTGCTGCTCCTGGACTCCGTGTCCTTTCCTCCTGACAAGGTGGAAAAGTTTCTGTCAACCCTCGACTCTGATTCTGCAACTGGACCCGACGGCATCAGCCCACGGGTCCTAAAATCCTGCTCTGCTGCTCTATCTCACCCTCTCTCTGTTCTCTTCACCCTCTCTTTTGCTCAAGGTCAACTGCCATCTGCTTGGAAATCAGCCAACATCACCGCTTTGCACAAAAAAGGTGCAAAAACAGATCCTAGCAACTACAGACCAATCAGCCTTCTCCCAATTATCAGCAAAGTCATGGAATCCATCATTGCTTCGGATATGAAATCTTTCCTCTTCTCCAATGGCTTGATCTCTGATCATCAATTTGGTTTCAGACCAGGTCACTCTACTCTGGATATGCTGCTTCTGCTGTCTCAACAATGGATGGAGGTCCTCAATGCCAAACAGGAAATTAGAGCTGTCTCCCTCGACATATCACGTGCCTTCGACACGGTCTGGCACCCCGCTCTGCTCACCAAACTCTCCTCCTTTGGTATCCATGGAAATCTCCACATATGGCTGGCGGACTTCCTCTCTAGTCGTCGTCAACGTGTGGCCCTGAATGGGTTTCTCTCATCTCCTCTTCCTGTCCAGGCTGGAGTTCCCCAAGGCAGTGTTCTGGGCCCCGTGCTTTTTCTGGTCTTCATCAATGATCTCTCTGACTCTCTCGAAAATCCTCTCTATCTCTTTGCTGATGACTCCACTCTCTGCCGCTCCATTCCTCTTCCCTCAGATCGGCAGTCTGCTGCCTCCTCACTCTCTGAAGACCTGGACAAAATCACAGACTGGTCAAACAAGTGGAACATGTCTTTCAATCCTGACAAATCTCACACTCTTACTATGTCTCTCCGAAAAGATCGACTGGACAACCCTCCCATCTACTTCCTCAACAATCCTCTCCAAGAAGTTCTGTCGCTCAAGATTTTGGGTCTCACTATCTGCCATGATCTTTCTTGGGAAAACCACATTTCCAAGCTGGCCTCCAAAGCCAGTCGCCGACTGGGCATCCTCCGTCGTGCGAAGTCCTTCCTCGGCACACCTGAGCTCCTCACCACATACAAGGCTTTCATCCGCAGCTCAATGGAATACTGTTCTCCCCTATGGGCCGGTGCTCCTGCCTCACACCTAGCTCGGCTTCACGCTGTTGAAACCAAAGCTTTCAGAATTATTGGAATCTCCCGCGATGAAGCTATCTCTGAGGGCCTTTCACTCACTCACCGCAGGCAGGTAGGTGGTCTTTCTGTCTTCTACCGACTCCTCTCCGGCCTTGCACCCCCAGCTCTCTCTGTGCTCTGTCCCCCAAATATTCCTACAGGTCGCACAAGATCTGCCAGCAACCCTCTGATGGTTAAGCTGCCGAAATCTCGGCTCTCTGCTCACCTTCACTCTTTCATTCCTCTTTTCTCCCGCCTCTGGAACAAACTCCCTCACTCCCTTCAATCCCACTCCTCCCTCCAGGTCTTTAAAACAGCTGTTCACCACCATCTCTTATCTTCCCCCATCCAAAACCTTGATCTTTTCTACCCCCGCTAATTCACCCCAGATCCACCTTGTTTGAAATTCCAACTTCTTTCCTGGAAGTCCTGGCAGTGTCCATATGTTTTATACCTCTCCCACCGCCCCCTTCCCATGCCCCCCCCCAAAGCCCTCACCCTCTCTCAGATCTCTCGATGTCTCCATGTCTCTCAGTCCCTGCTCTCAAATGTTGTGTTTGTGTCCTTCCCCCTCTCTCCCCATCTTGTCTACCGCTCCCGATGTTATATGTTTTATGTGTCGGTTTGTCTTTCTGTGTGATTAATGTTCGCTCTTTCACGAGCCTCGATATTGTATACAAAAAAAAAAAAAAAAAAAAAAAAAAAAAAAAAAAAAAAAAAAAAAAAAAAAAAACGCTCCGGGATAATATGTATATATATTGCTGCCCGATAAACGGGCTTTTCAGAGTGCCTGAGTGTTTGGTTTGAATAAAGCAACTCGGATGAATTCCAGCTTTTTGTCGCGTCCATTCTTCCGATCAACGTGGGAGCCCCAGCTCCTTCATTGGTGACCTACCGACATGGACACGGCAGTCGCCCTTAAACTGCCTACCTTCTGGGAGGCTCACGCGGTGGTTTGGTTTGCACAGGCGGATTCCCTGTTCGCCCTGCGAGGCATCACGGCCGACGACACCCGCTTCCACCATGTGGTAGCAGCGCTCGGTTCGGCCACCGCGGCCCGCGCCCTGAGCCTCCTCGAGAGCCCGCCAGCCGCTGACAAATACGGCGCGATTAAGAAGCTTCTCCTCGACGCTTTCGCCCTCCCATCGGCGGAACGCGCACGGCGCCTGCTCGACCTGCCCGAGCTCGGCGACACGCGCCCTTCCGAGCGAATGGACTACATGCTTTCATTGCTCGGCGAGCACTCTCCGGCATTCCTGTTCCGGGAGCTGTTCCTCCGTCAGCTGCCTAACCCGGTACGCCTCGCCCTGGCAAGCACGACGATCACAGATCCCCGGGCCCTTGCCAGAGAAGCCGACAAGATCTCCGCCGCAGGTCAGCGGCGACATGGGACCCACCGCCGTCCGACGCAACACCCATGGCGCCCGAGCACCCGGCACGGTCGACGACCGAACTGCCGACGCAATTGGCGGCCGCTACACCGAGCCGACCACCTCCAGCACGACGACCGGGGCCTCCACCTGACCAAGCGTGGTGTTACTATCATGCCAGGTTCGGACAGAAGGCCCGGACATGCCGACCCCCGTGCACCTTCGGCAGGCCGGGAAACGGCCGGGCCGGCGTTCATTACCAGCCATGAGCGCCGGCCACACGGGCAACTTACTGTTCATCACGGATAAAGCGTCCGGACGGCACTTCCTGTGCGACACCGGCACCCAACTGAGCGTCATACCCGCCTCTGACCAGGACAGGCAATCCGCGGTTTGCGGCCCCTCCTTGGTTGCGGCCAACGGATCGACGATCCGCACCTTCGGCCCGCGCAACGTCACCCTCTGCTTCAGCGGCCAACGCTTTGCTTGGACGTTTGTAACCGCAAACGTGCCCATGGCTCTGCTAGGCGCCGACTTCCTCTGCGCACACGGACTGCTGGTGGACGTCCAACGGCGTCGTTTAATCAATGCCGAAACCTTCAGCTCCCTGGTATGCACATTGAGCAGCTCCGCGCCGACCGAGCTGGCATGCGCCGTCCCGGCGGCGAACGAGTTTGCTCGCCTGCTCACAGAGTTCCCGGCCCTCACGCGGCCGACGTTTTCGGCCGTCGCAGTACGGCATGGGATCGAGCACCACATACCAACCACGGGCCCGCCGGTCTATGCCAGGGCCCGCCGCCTCGACCCAGCCAAGCTCGCCGTGGCGAAGGCCGAATTTGACGCGTTGGAGCACCTCGGCATCGTGCGGCGCTCCGATAGCGCGTGGGCCTCGCCACTGCACATCGTGCCAAAGCTGGGGGGTGGATGGCGCCCGTGTGGCGACTACCGCCGTCTCAATGACGCTACCACCCCCGACAGGTACCCGATCCCGCATATCCAAGACTTCTCCGCCCGTCTGGCGGGACGGGTCATTTTTTCGAAAATTGATCTCATACGGGGATATCACCAGGTACCTGTCAGGGCGGCCGACGTCCCTAAAATGGCAGTCATCACGCCGTTCGGCTTATTCGAATTCTTGCGGATGCCGTTTGGTCTCAAGAACGCGGCTCAGGCGTTCCAGCGCTTGATGGACGGCGTGCTGCGTGACCTGCCGTTCCTTTTCGTTTACCTGGACGACATCCTCGGCGCCAGCACGTCCCGGGCCGAGCACCTCCTCCACCTCCGAACACTGTCCGGGCGCCTCAGCGAGCACGGCCTCATCGTCAACCTGGCCAAATGCCACTTCGGCACGACGGCCGTTGATTTTTTGGGCCACCACATCACCCAGAACGGGGCCGTGCCGCTGCCAACCAAGGTCGAGGCCATCACCACGTTCCCGCGTCCCCGCACCATAAAGGCCCTGCAGGAATTCCTGGGAATGGTGAATTTTTATCACCGCTTCGTGCCCCGCGCTGCTCAACTCATGCGGCCCCTCTACGAAGCCCTCCGGGGCAAGCCGGCCAAGCACGACATCGCCTGGTCCGCAGCAATGGATGCGGCCTTCCAAAGCTCAAAGCGGGCCCTCGCTGACGCAACACTGCTCGCTCACCCGGTGCTCAACGCTCCCATCGCCCTCACCACGGATGCCTCTGACTACGCGGTGGGCGCCGTACATGAGCAATGGGTGAACGGGGTTTGGCAGCCACTCGCTTTTTTCAGCCGGCAGCTCCGGCCGAACGAGCTCAAATACAGCACGTTTGACCGGGAGCTCCTCGGTCTACACCTGGCCGTCCGCCATTTCCGCCACCTCCTGGAGGGCCGACCTTTCACGGCGTTCGTCGACCACAAGCCGTTGGTTTACGCCATGGCCAAGGTCACGGAGCCGTGGTCGGCCCGCCAACAGCGCCACCTCTCCGCCGTGTCGGAGTTTACCACGGACATCCGGCACGTCGCCGGCAAAAACAACGCCGTGGCCGACTGTCTTTCCCGGGCCAGCGCGAACGCGGTCCACCTGGGCATGGACTTTGCGCTTATGGCGGCGGACCAAACCACTGACACCATGGTGCAAGCCCTCCGGGCGGCGGACACGCGCCTCCGCCTGGCCGACATCCCCTTCGCGGACACTGTCCTGCTCTGCGACGTCTCCCAAGGCCAGCCTCGCCCCATCGTGCCCATCACCTGGCAACGCCGCATCTTCGCCTCCCTCCACGGCCTTTCCCACCCGGGCCGGAAAGCTTCCCAGAAGCTGGTGTCGGCGCGATTCGTCTGGCACGGCCTTCGTCGGGACGTCTGCGATTGTACCAGCACCTGCACGGCCTGCCAACGGGCCAAGGTCCACCGACACACCCAGGCCCCGCTGGCACCTTTCACCGTGCCCGAACGACGTTTCGACCACGTTTAACGTGGATCTGGTGGGCCCCCTCCCCCCATCATGGGGGTTCACACACCTGCTCACCATGGTGGACAGGACCACCAGGTGGCCGGAGGCCGTTCCCCTCGTCTCCACCACCACCGCCGACGTGGCGCAGGCTTTCATCGCCACCTGGGTCGCCCGCTTCGGCGCACCGGCGGACATCTCGTCAGACCGCGGACCACAGTTCACCTCCGAGCTGTGGGGCGCGGTCGCCCGCAACCTGGGGGTCAAGCACCACCGTACTACGGCCTACCACCCCCAAGCAAACGGGTTGTGCGAGCGATTCCACCGCTCCATGAAGGCCGCGCTCATGGCCGGCCTTCAAGACGGCGGTTGGGCCGACCGGCTGCCGTGGGTCCTTTTGGGCCTCCGCACGGCCCCCAAGGAGGACCTCCAGGCATCCACCGCCGAGCTTGTCTATGGCCAGGCGCTACGCGTCCCGGGCGAATTCGTGCCCGACGCTACCAGTCCCTGGTCCGCAGCTCACCAGCGCTCGGACCTCCAGGAGGCCACCCGACGGTTTGCCCCCGTGCCAACATCCCACCACGGTGACCCCCAGTCCTACGTCCCCCCAGCACTTCGCACAGCGGAGTATGTTTTTGTGCGTCACGACGCACATCGGGGGCCACTCCGGCCGCCGTACGACGGGCCCTTCCGGGTGCTGCGACGGGACGACAAGTCGTTCGTCATCGACATCGGCGGCAGGTCGGACCGGATTGTGGTGGACCGCCTCAAGCCGGCTGACGTGGACGTCGACCACCCACCACGGGTGGCCCTTCCGCCGCGGCGAGGCCGCCCCCCGTCCACGGTGCCCCCCACTCGACCGCCCACCACCACACCGGACCCCCTCCCACGACCCGCCAGGGGTCGCTTCGGCCGGGTCATCAGGACCCCCCTCAAATTGACCCTGCCGGTGCAAGTCGATTCTGGGGGGACGTGTGTAGCGGCTACCGCTGGGTTTTCACAATCGCCTTGCACCTATCAAGGACGCGGAGCGATCACCATGCCGGGCTCGTCCAGGACGCCCGGGCAGGCTCGCCCTCAACTTGCCAGGCCGCAGCCAGGACGCTGGGCCACGCCCCCTCTCGCCTTTCCTGGGCAAACGCTCCGGGATAATATGTATATATATATTGCTGCCCGATAAACGGGCTTTTCAGAGTGCCTGAGTGTTTGGTTTGATTAAAGCAACTCGGATGAATTCCAGCTTTTTGTCGCGTCCATTCTTCCGATCGACGTGGGAGCCCCAGCTCCTTCAGGCTCTAAGTTCGAGCCCGCCCAGTGCTGAAGTGCGAGCTCTTAATAAAGACTTTGTTTGTACCAACGCGTTGTGGCCTACCTTCTGGCAATCGAGTCGTGTGTGCACAGCACCACATAGCCAACCTTACAAAAAATACTTTGCCTATGATGCGCGACTTTGTGGACACCCTGTATATTGTAATATAACTATAAGACAGCCGTTTGTCTATGTGACTGTCTGTGTGTGTGGATTTGGCAAAAACAATTTTTGAAAATGTTGAAAAATAAAGTACCTTTTTTTTTTGATCATTTTAATCGCTCTATATTGCCTAAGCCTTTTTGATTGATAACACTAACAGTTATTTTCAAGTTACATTCGGATAAGTAAATAGAAAAACAATTACCGTACATTTCAATACAAATAAACCTCTTCCGAAAGCGGTGAAATTGGTAATACGTGGCCTTCTTCTTCTATTGAACGACACTGTGGAGCTATGCTCGCACGATAAAGCCGGACAAAATGGACGACACCAGGAACGAAGTTTCACTGAGCTATTTATTCTAGCTCAACTCGAAAGAACTCAAAAGCACTGAATAGCCCGTTAACACGGGCGGCAATTTATATCAAATGTTCACCACACAAAAGCCACGCCTCTCAGGCGGGCGTGGTATGCAAATATGTCAGCCACGCCTCTCAACGGGGCGTGGTATGCAAATCGAGTCCGCCCGGGCAAGGCAAGTCCGGACACGTCCGGGCGAGTCCGGGCAAGTAACCGCCCGCCGGTTACGTCATCGGCCGGTGCAAGGTGATTGTGTCATGCTTCCGGTAACCGTTACAACACCATATTTATCGATCGAGTTTGAGAAAATACTGGTAGATGGATGCACGTGAACTTGGTCAGGAGTTGGAGATACCGGGACACTTTTAACCACATTCGGTCCTTATTGGGAGAAGCAGGAAGTAGTTCGCATTTGAAACCGACGATGAACCAATTCAGAAACCCAAAGAGAAATCAGAATCGGTTCAAGAAAGATTCACACAGATGACATCAAATTCCATCTGTGATTGGCTTCCTCTGTGATGTTCAGTTCACAGTTTGCAGAATAGAACGTCAAAGGAAATTTCGGAACTTTGCTTGAATTTAAAGCAAACTTTACCACATTGGGGACTCCAAAGATATTGCATGATGTTTCCGATTTGTTTAGTGAATTGCGAGCCATTGCAAGACGAGTTCCAAAGCCAAAGGGGGCACGGACCCAAGCACAAGGTGTTTTGAACTTCTTCTTTTTTTGCAAAAAACTACCTCACAGATAATGTCCCCAACACATTTATTGCTCGCGCATCCTCTTCATCCTCCCTGTTTCTGTGACCAATGGTGAGCGAAGCTTTTCCAAGCTAAGTTTGATCAAAAAATAAATCCGTTTCTCAGTAATGCAACGACTTGTTGGGCTATCCACCTTGGCAATAGAACATGGCATTATGCAAAACATTCACCTGAAGGAACTTGTTTATACATCTTACTATAATTCACCAAATGTCCGTCTGTCCGTCTGTTCCCAGGTAAACGGCTGAACCGATCGCAACGAAATTTTGGGTGGGTAATCCTGGGACCCCCTGGAGTAAAACAGGCCGTATTGTTTTTCCAATTTTTCCAATTTTCCAATTTTCCAGTTTTTCCAAACACGATAGAATAATATTTACCGATATGAACAGTGATGTGGCTTTTATTTAAATTCTACAAATACTGTTTAGATTTTGATGATTTGCGTGTGATATGATTTAACGGATGTTTATATAAATCGTTTAAAATAAAAAAAGCCTTAAATTTCTAATATTTTGCCTTTTCATTTGGGCCTCCCAATTGAAGCCCCGCCCGTAGGGCGGGTACCGTTGCTAGTTTGGTAAAGTCAAAGCACGGAAAATGAAATTCTAACTTATAATGATCAACCTTCTTGTCGGAACACATAATATGACATCACGTGATCCATATTACACACCATCCAATCCATTGAACATTAGAATAAACTAGCGTGGCTCGGCTCCCTGCGCTCGCCTCACCACACATCGCCGCAGAGGCACGGGCTTGTTTTAACTGAGGATAATGAGCTGACTGAACTTGAGTTGCTGTGTTTTCTTGACTTACACCAATCATAATACAAACACTTCTTTTGTACAAATTTATTTGTAATATTGGTCATATTATTTATTTGTAATTTAATTGCAATTTTAAAAGGTTAGCCAGGTGTAATCTTTATTTTTAAGTCGATACACAAAAATCAGCAGAACTACAACTCTTCTTCTTTCTTCAACAGTCACAATTATTTCCACATTCTTTTGGGGTTTGCCAGGGGAGGTTTTTGACCCAAGTCTTTCACAAACCAGCCTGACATTCGACTAAGTAGTTCGGGCAGGAATTGTAATTTGGCCATGCAGCCGGTAATAGCTCGTCTACTCTTCATGTAGGACATCATGGGATCTTTAACACCCACCAACTAAAGTCGGCGAACGGGACGCCCAATTAAATATCCATCCGAGGGATGGTGATGTAAAAGACACATTGATGAATCACCCTTTCTTTTTTTCATTTCTTGGTGGCCTTTCTGTCTTCTACTGACTCCTCTCCGGCCTTGCTCCCCCAGCTCTCTCTGTGTTCTGTCCCCCAAATATTCCTACAGGTCGCACAAGATCTGCCAGCAACCCTCTTATGGTTAAACTGCCAAAATCAAGACTCGTTGCTCACCTTCACTCTTTCATTCCCCTTTTCTCCTGCCTCTGGAACAAACTCCCCCACTCCCTTCAATCCCACTCCTCCCTTCATGTCTTTAAAACAGCTCTTCACCACCATTTCTTATCTTCCCCCATCCAAAACCTAGATCTTTTCTACCCTCGTTAATTCACCCCAAATCCACTTTTATGAAATACTGACTTCTTTCCTGGAAGTCCTAGCAGGGTCCATGTGTTCTCTACCTTTCCCACCCCTCTCCCCCACCTTCCCATGCCTCCACCCACCAAGCCCTGTCCTTTACCGATGTCCCTGCTCTCAAATGTTGTACGTGTGTGCTTCCCCCCTCTCTCCTCATCTTGTCTCCCGCTCCCTTTATTTCGTCTTATGTGTCCGTTTCTTTTTTTGTGAGACTCGATCTTGTATACAAAAAAAGAAAAGAAAAAAAAACTTCCTGTGAAACACCGAGATGTTTTAGCTGGGTCGGGATAAAAACCCAGGCTCGATGGCTGAGAGGCAAATGTGGGAAACCTACTTATACAGTAATAAAATAATCTTTTTCCCCTGAATTTCTGTTCCCACTTATTTTAACCCCTCTCACAAGCACATCGACAGGTAACACCGAGCATTCTGCATCCAAACACCTGGCATAGAAATGATCAGAAAAATGAACATCTCAACTCGTAAACTATGACTTTGTGTGATTCACTCCGATTTGTGTGTTTGTGTGTTTGTGTGTGTCTTTGTCTGTCCGCTCACTTATATTATTTTTTTAAACCGATCTTCGGCAAACTCCACAAGATTGACCGATCACAATTTTAAACCGATCTTCACAAAACTTCACCAAATGGTAGTGTTTGTGGTCCGACAAAATCCTATATATTTTTGAGGTCAAAAAGTCAACATAGGCCAAAGGTCAAACACTTTTTTTCAAATTTCTAAAATCCTCAATTTTCATCCGATTGACTTGAAATTTGAAAAGGATTTACATATCTGCTAACTGAATTCAACCACCAACTATTTTTGAGATCAACATAGGTCATAAGGTCAACATACACTACCGGTCAAAAGTTTTAGAACACCTCAATTTTTCCAGTTTTTATTGAAATTGATGCGGTTTAATGTCCAGTGAATAACCTGAAATGGTACAAAGGTAAGCAGTAAACTGCTCGAGGTTAAAAAAAAGTTAAGGTTAGCAAAAACGGGAAAATAATGCAAATTGCACAGTTATATTGTAAAAAAAAAAAGGCCTTCTTCAGGGAACAAGTAATGGGTTAACAACTTACAGCTGTTCTGCAGCAATGTAAGTAAATTAAGCCCTGAAAGTTGATGCAAACAATTCCTACAGGTGTCCCAACCTCTGCTGATTACTTGATTACAAACTTGATTGATTACTTGATTACTTGATTTCTGTGAGTCAACAGCTTGCGTGATAGGCGGCTCACAGGACAACAGCTTCAAGCACAGCTTAACACTGGTCGAAGTAAACAAGTCTCAGTTTCAACTGTGAAGAGAAGACTTCGAGCTGCAGGTTTGACAGGTAGAGTGGCAGTAAGAAAGCCATTGCTAAGATGGCAAAATAAGAAAAAGAGGCTTGCCTGGGCCATGAAGCACCGCCAGTGGACCACTGAAGACGAAGAAGGTCTTATTTTTTGAAATTTGAAATCTTTGGTTCATCACGCAGGGTTTTTGTACGCCGTCGAGTAGGCAAAAGGATGGTTCCTCAGTGTGTGACACCAACTGTCAAACATGGAGGAGGAAGCGTGATGGTCTGGGGCTGTTTTGCTGGATCCAGAGTCGGCGACTTGCACAGAGTGTCTGGCACCCTGAACCAAACGGGCTACCACTGCATTTTACAGCGCCATGCAATACCCTCTGGTATACGCCTGGTTGGTCAGGGGTTCATCCTACAGCAAGATAATGACCCTAAATACACCTCCAGGCTATGTCAAAACTACCTTCGAGGAAAAGAACAAGACGGTCGGCTTCAAATCATGGAATGGTCGGCACAGTCTCCAGACTTAAACCCCATCGAGCTGGTTTGGGATGAACTGGACAGAAGGGTGAAAGCAAAGCAACCTACAAGTGCAACACATTTGTGGGAACTTCTGCAACAGTGTTGGGAAGAACTTCCCGAACAATATTTGATTTCCATTGTAGAAAGAATGCCACGAGTGTGTTCGGCGGTTATATCTGCAAAAGGTGGCTACTTTGCTGAGTCAAAAATTTAAATTAAATTTTGTTGAACAAAATGATTCTATGATTTCTCTTTTTATTTCCAATTGTTTATTTGTTCTGTGCTTAATTTCAGAGTACGTTGAGACATTAAACTGCGTAAATTTCAATCAAAACTGGAAAAATTGAGGTGTTCTAAAACTTTTGACCGGTAGTGCAGGCCAAAGGTCAGCCACTTTTTTCAAATTTATAAAACAAGCAACGGTACCCGCCCTATGGGCGGGGCTTCAATTGGGAAGCCCAAATGAAAAGCCAAATATCAGAAATTGAAGGTTTTAAAATTTTTAAATGATTCATATAAACATCCGTTGAATCATATTACACGCAAATCATCAAACTCAAAACAGTATCTTTGGAATTTCAATAAAAGCCACATCACTGTTCATATCGGTAAATATTATTCCATCGTGTTTCAAATCGTGATCGATACACGATGATCGTGATGATCGTGATCGTGAATCGTGATCGATAATCGTGTTCACAATCGCTATGTCGTATGTACTCCCGATACGTGTACCAAATTCCCGATACGTGTAACTGTACCAAATCAACAGTTAAAAGGATTTTGAGCCGATAGCTGTTACGGCCTTGGCAAGATCGATGGAGACAGCGATCTGTTAGCGTATTCACCGCGCAAATAGCTATGTGGAATTCTCTCTTGTAGAGATTAAACGTTACGGCTGTTACGGCCTTGGCAAGTTCGATGGAGACAGCGTTTATTATACTTTTAATGAAGGACACAGTCTCAAGCCCCAGTCCCCATCACGGATGGGGCTCAGTGGTTTACCTGATCATGACGGCGAAGGGCAAGGTACACGCTGGCCCGTCCAGTGTAGCGCGCGTACGGCCCCGGACATCGAAGGGCATTAAACGTTCATTAAACATTAAACGTTCATTAAACATTAAACGTTCATTAAAGGATTACGAAACGAAAAACATTGCGAAATTACGTTCACACCATCACGTCAAACACTACCGTGAACACATATATCGTCACAACATCGTCACAATGAGAACATCGTCACAATGGACGTTATGCGAACATGAATGTTATGCGGGAGTCCAAACCTGAGAATACTGGAGACCAGAGCTGAAATTGGAAAAACTAAATAGCCTATTTTACTCCTGGAGATCCCAGGATTACCCACCCAAAATATCGTTTCGATCGGTTGAGCCGTTTTTGCGCTACCTTCGAACAGACGGACAGACATTTGGTGAATTATAGTAAGATACTCAATTTTCATCCCATTGACTTGAAATCTGAATAGGATTTGCATATCAGTTTACTGAAACCAACCACCAACTATTTTTGGGGTTAACATAGGCCAAAAGGTCAACATCGGAAAAATTTCTAAAGTTGTCAATTTTCATCAGATTAACTTAAACTTTGAAGACGATTTGCATATCAGGTCACTGAATTCAACCACAAATTATTTTTGAGGTCAAAAGGATGCCCTACCGAGTACCATTCCACTTTGTTCTCTTTTGACAAGTGTCGCTCTATGAGTGCTTTTTCGTTTGTTTGTTTGTTTGTTTGCACAGAATAAATATGATTTTCTCTGCAACCGTTGGTCCAATTGACAGGAAATTTTCACCATAGGCGCACCTATTTACATATCGAAAAGATTTACATGTATCATTTACCTGTATAATCCTGTATAATTTTTAATGATAATTATGACGTCACAGGTCACGTGGTGCAGGTGCCATGTTGGAAAAAACCGAAAAAAATTTGCACCTCTATATCTCCAAAAGCGTTACATAGAAAAAAATTGAGACATGGCTCATTGTAAAGAAATCTCCATGGGGAATAAAATATGTTAATGCTGATGTCATAGGTGCCTCCATTATGACATCATAATTCATCATCCGATAGAGATGAAATTTATTGAGCATCATCTTGGGATAAATTGGTGGAGAAAAATAATAATAATAATGATGTCATCAGTCATGTGGTTCGGCCGCCATTTTTTTTTCCCCCACAAAAGCCTTAAAAACCACTAAAAACACGTCCGGGCGAGGTTCTGCAATCAGTGATTGCTCTTTATTGTTGTTATTTTAAAACAAACGCTTCTGTACACCGCCCTTGAGGCTCAGTTTGCAAGCCACCGTCTACAATTCCAGTAAAAGAGACATAATTACTCTTTTATGGAAAATGTTTTTCGAGTTTGTTTTATCCTCAAAATAGACCGTTGTGAACACACATTCGTGTTAAAAAAAAATTGGCTTTTAAAACCTACACTTATAAAGGGGGACAGACATCTGTACAAACACACAAACTGACATTGTGTTTTAAATGGTAGATACCCAGTTGAGTTGTATTTTGTGAAGAAAAGTAACTAGTGATTTTGTTCAACATATTGGAGGCAACATCTTTCTCTTGCAATGACATCGCCACCAATAATTAATTATTATTATCATTTTTCACTGATCTTTGGAATGTGTGGCATAAAGCATTCTAATTATCTGGGACTATAGCTATGTTATTTTAAACATATATACAGTACACAGATATTGGAATGTCAACATTTGGCAACACATTGATTATAATGATAATCTCATCGATGAGATTATTTTTTCCTGTCTACATAAAAGACAGGGTTATTTGAACACATTGCCACAGGGGATCCGTCAGGATTGAGATTCCAAGTAGTAGACTCTTTTTAAGTCAAATAATTGAAAAGACAATTTTTGTGAATACCTAGGTCATCATCATCTTGTATGCAGCCTGTGGTTGCAGGTTGCATTGTTGCTGGGGGCATGGCGATACCGCTGATGCAGTGCAGTCCCCCGTTTCCAGTAAGCTGGGAGTAAGATGAGTAAGATGAGTAAGATGAGCTTTCGCAGGGAGCCAACGGCCGTCCAGTAAGAAGATGGTGTCTCCTAAAAAAACACCCATCCGGTTTGGACCGGTTTGAGTCATCCCAAAGACTTTAAAAATGGTAAGTGCTGCTTCCTTGCTTGAAAAGGGTAGAGCATGGACAATCCTCATTGGATGGCATCCATGGGGAGGAGTAAATTCCTCCTTAAGAAATGCCCCACTGAGTATGGTGAGTAAAGCGGCGCCATTGTTATGACGTCGCTGGTACCCAGAGTATTCCGGGAAGTGATGGTAGTGACGGCACTTCCCCCAAGCCCAGTGGCTTTGTTAAGTGTTTGTTTTGTCAGTGTGTGTGTGTGTGTAAGCTCTCGTATGAGCCTTAGCCCATGTATACATTTAAAAAAAGCTGGTACTCATTTTTCTGACCGCTGAATGATGGCAGGTTGTGTCAACCCACCTGGTGTTGTTTAACGGCACAACAAGGACTCAAACTCGAGACCCTCATATCTTAAGCCGTTAGCCGGTCCTGATGCCGGCGAATAATATCTTAAGTAATAATATCTATAATTATATATAAATATAACATCTAAATATTAGGGTGTTTCTTCGCTACATAAGGCAGAAAAAAACAAAAATTGAATTGTTTTACTCCTAACCTTAAATTTTTTGGTACTGAGGTAAAACTTCTGCCTGTGAAATATTTTTTGAATACATCAAGTTTTAGGGGTTGCACAGTGACTCATGGTTGCCAGCCACTCATTGCTGCCCGATAAGCGTTGATTTCCTGCAATCGGGAAACCTCTTGCGATGTTCTGTCACAACTTGAAGCAGATACTGGGTTTGCTGTTCATCCCTTATCAGGAGACGATTGTACTCTTCAATGAGCGCAACTGCATACACCAGAGTACAGCTGTACTGTATTCAATTAACTTAAAAACAATTTCAAAATGTGCAGTACATAGCAAGGTCATAGGTCAACTGTGATGGTCAAAATTACAAGTATAACAGTGGAGAATAAATAAATAACTCCAAACATTATGCGAGCCAAATATGTGAAATTACAAACTCCGTGTGCAACCCCTAAATTTGATCCAAATGGCTTAAAATTTCACCACAAGGGTTTTTCATACATACAAAATTTTTTAAGTGTTAGGAGCATGACTTTTCTAACTTTCATTTTTAAGAACTACCCTAATAAATATAATATCTATATAATAATAGCGTAAGGACTCGACTTTGTTATCCCTTTTACGCCGCACCCAGTGACCCGATGCCCACGGCACTAATGGATTTACGATCTACGAACCGCGCTCTTTGTTTATCACGTACAGCCATACTCGAAAAATCTGAATTAGCCGACGTTGGGGCCCAAAAGCATCCGATTAACTGCCGATACGACGCCATCTTACGACGCCATCTTACGACGCCATCGTATTGGCGTCTGCTGGGCTAAGGCGAAGCGAGCCGTCCGCTGATTGGACAGTCGAGTGGTGTGAACATGGGTGGTGTGAACCAAATGGTCTTTTTATTCCCTTGAACATTTTAAATTAGGATATATAAGGAAACGTCTTTATCGTCATTTTAATAAAGTTAAATGGAGTGACGTTGCGATACTCGGGGTGCGTTGCATAAATCCTCGTAACTCAGAGAGGTGTAGCAGGTGGCGAGACGTAAGGAAGCTTAAAGATAACGAGCTGAAAACAGACGAACGATATGTCAATCTCTTTCTACACCGAACGGAAATAAAAGTATGAGAGCGGGAAGGCATGGCCTGAGCACTTCGAGCAGAGAGGACTGATTGGACTTAACTTAAAGAGAAAAAATTGGAGCTTAATGGAAGCAGAAGATCCCATGAGCGCTCCCCTGTGCCATCCATAATGGTACACTCTATCCATACACCACATCCTCCCTTCCGTGGATGTTCCACGGGTTTCGGCTAGTCTATAATAATAATATATTATTATTATTTGGTCATGGTAAGCCGTTAAGTAACTTCATATCTTAACCGTTAAGCAAACACCAGGCTTAACACGTACGTAAACGTACCAATTTTTTCAATCATGAAAAAAAAATCCCAACACAAAAATCTGCGTGTGCACAAACTCAATTGTTGCAGCACCAGCATAAAAGTTCGGATTGAGAGAGAAGATGCACTGAACCCAAAACAGAGAGTTGGCCAGACAAACGTAATATCAATGTTGGCAAGAGGCGTGCCTGTCTGTATCGTCCAAATGTGAGTGTCAATGACTATAGTGGTGGCTGAGCACATGGAGCACATTATTCTCGTCTCGTAAGCAGTGTGGTTACACTGGGGCACAGAGACAAAGTGAGTGTTTGTGGCATTGCATCCACCCCCGGGGCATTTTTGAGTTTTATATTTTTCACATTTTTGAGTTTTATATTTTTTACATTTTTGAGTTTTATATTTTTTACATTTTTGAGTTTTATATTTTTTATATTTTTGAGTTTTCTATTTTTTTACATTTTTGAGTTTTATATTTTTTACATTTTGGAGTTTTATATTTTTTACATTTTTGAATTTTATATATTTTTACATTTTTGAGTTTTATATTTTTTACATTTTTGAATTTTATATTTTTTACATTTTTGAGTTTTATATTTTTTACATTTTTGAGTTTTATATTTTTTACATTTTTGAATTTTATACATTTTTTTACATTTATTTAATGGTTATTTTATTATTTTTATTTTTTTTGAATTTTTGGAATTTATTTTTTAATTTTATTTATATTTTTGTATTTTTAACATTTTTGAGTTTTATATTTTTTACATTTTTGAGTTTCATAGAGATACTCATAGAGATACTTCCCTACTAAATATCTTTATCGAAGGACCTGAATGGGTCATGATGGCCTTAATTGTGTGGTCCACGTGTTAAGTTAAATGCATAGTCTCTGTGGTGAAATTGTATCCAAGTTGCGACCCAGGTGTCATTACCTTCACCGACCACTACTTGGCCACTATAAGATCTTGGCTCCGAAGAGTGAAGGGGCACTCCTGAGACATTTATCATGCTTTATCCACGTGTATGCCTCGAATGGTAAGGGGAACCTCATTGCGTATTGTTTGCTTATTTGCCTGAATGTCATACTCTTTCTTGCTCATATGGTTGACGTATATTGATCCTATGTTTGCCAATTCCCTTTTAGATATTGCTGGAGTTCGATTCTGATTAAACTCACCTTCAGAGACACTGTTGTCGATCTGATTATTTTACAACAGTCTCCACAAAGTAATATCATCAAATTGGATGAATAGCTGTCGTCGTTAGTCTGCAGCACATTGCTGGGGTTGCATCAGTTCTCGCAATGGTGCAGCAATACTGCTAATGCAGTTCCCCCAGTAGATTAAAGCAGGAATTTGGAAATTGTTTAAGATACCATCGATAGAGATCGTTCAAAAATTTAATGTCAACCCCACGTACTTTCTATTTACAGTATTGATGCAAAATTGAATTCCGAAAGTCCTAGCCAGCTCCAAGAAACAGCTTGGAAATTTCGGAAATTAGGAGTGCAGGAAGAAACAAGACCATTAGTCTAACAACGGCGTAGCCAGACTTGGATCTGCTGAGTGGAAGATCTGCTCTCCCCTGTCATGTGAACGGATGCTCAGCTCTGATTGGTGGATGTTTGTGAGGGACATACATACATACACCGGACGGACAGCCAAACGCTGTTCCAGACGGCATTGCCTTACGGGCGATGCCGTATAAATATGGCTGCTGAACCACGTGGCCGATGGCGTCATCATTTTTTTTTTCTCGACAAATTTATCCCTTAATCACGCTCAAGAAATTTCATACTGATCGATCAAGCTAAGATTCTACTTGTCGATTTTTGACGTCATAATTAATGCACCTATGACATCATCATTACCATATGTTATTTCCCATGGGGAGTACTTTACAAGGAGCCACTCTTCAATTTTTTCCACGGATCGGTTTCGGAGATATAGAGGTGCAAAGTTTTTCGTTTTTTTCCCCCAAGATGGTGCCCGTACCACGTGACATATGACATCATAATTATCATTAAAAATTACACAAGAGAAGGCGCTGCTATGGTGAAAATTTCGTGTCAATCGGACCAACGGTTGCAGAGAAAACGGAATTATTATTTATTATTTTTTGTTTTTTTTGTATACTGAATCGAGGCTCGTGAAAGAGCTAACATTTACTTCACAAACAAATCAACCAGACAAACAAAATATATAAAAAGAGGGAGCGGAAAACAAGATGGGGAGAGAAGGGGAAGCACACAAACATAACATTTGAGAGCAGGGAGATGTGTGGAAGGGAGAGGGTTTGGGGGGAGGAAGCGTGGGAAGGGGGGGGGGGGGGGAGGGAGAAGTATAAAACACAAGGACACCAAGGACTTCCAGGACAGAAGTTGGTATTTCAAAAAAGTGGAATTGGGGTTAAATTAGCGGGGGTAGAAAAGATCAAGGTTTTGGATGGGGGAAGATAAGAGATGGTGGTGAACAGCTGTTTTAAAGGGAATAAACCCGAAAGATGCCGGCGGAAGTCACATACATACGGATGGATATACAATATTACACATGCACTGGGAGCGACAGACAAACGCTGTTCCAGACGGCGTTTCCCTACGGGCTACACCGTAGAAACTGATCCAAATGGTGGTTAAGCACTCTGAGAGATCTAAGTAATTCTGTGGTAGCTACCATTAAAATTGGGGGTGCTAATTATAAATGCTACAACAGCAATAAGCCTCCCATATCCTGGGAGACTTAATAATTAATTTCAGAACATTATCACTGGGCTGGCAGGATGGCATCGAGATACTCACACTCGCCTCTAAGCTGTCTGGCCTGGGTTTGAATCCCACCCAGCTATAAACTCTCATCCTGGTGCTTCACAGGCAGTGTGATTCATCATTTCCTGTGCCGTTCCTCGGATGGACGTTACACTGGAGCATTCGTTGGTGGAAATTAAATATCCAATGGTATAGGTGACCTATCGCCGGCATCATGAACAAATTCGAAACTCCTGCCCTTACCTTAGTCGAGCGTCAGGCCTGGCCAGCCTGGTCGTGAAAGACTTGGGCCAAAAACTTCCCCTGGCCAGCCCTACAAGAACGTGGGAATAATTGTTGCCAACAAAAGGAGAAGAAGATGGCTTGATGTCACTTCATGTACACGAATGTAACGCCCTCTTGTGAAAATTCCATAAACTGCAAACTATTTTTGTAATGAGTGAACGTTGCAAAAGGATTCTTCACAACTGGGATAATCTTGTGAAACTGATAACTTTCATCATCATACTAAAATACGCTATTTGGTGTCTGTCTGTCTGTCTGTCTGTCTGACCTTCTGTCTGAAAATATTCTTCCGAAACATCTCCAGATTTAGGTGTGGCCATAGTCTCTTCAACCTGATCAACTCAAAGACTTGGTCAATCAGAAATGCCCTTCATTTTGTTTCCAACAGCCTTCACTACTACCAGCTCACCAAACCAACCTCAGATTCCATGAGAATGACTTCAATCAAGTTCTACCTGAAATACTGCACTAAATGTAAACAAGAATGTATCAATTGAATGCAGGTTTATTAGCAACAACGATGAACAATCAATCTGCAAGACAAAGAAAGCGATGGTAGATATTAGAATAAGATAATAGATACAGAATATGCAAATAACAATGCGCAGTATTACACAAGATGAGAACGCAATAGAGAACAGCACCATACAAGAGTTGTCTATCTCCCTTTCCCAAAAACGTTCAATTGTGACACAGAATAGAACGAAACTGGAGACCGAGAAAAAGGATCACATGAGTTTATAATTGATATTCTTCTGAATTGAATCGGGCTGGTGGTTTGATAATTCGCTTCGGGCGGCCCGTCACCACCCGATCAATCGTCGGAGTCCTCTGAGGGCAGTTCGTAATTTCCTGGTCCATTGTGGGAGTCTCCGGTGGGTGGTTCACTATCGCCCTGTCCGACGCCGGAGTCCCCTCCAGCTGGTCCATCATCACCCGAACCGTCAAGGGGGCAGAAATAGGCAGTGACCATGGAGGTGTGGCGGTGGTCTGCACATGTGGTTGGTTAGCGACTCTCGCGGGTGGTGTCATCGCGGTGGTGGAGCGGAGTGTCTGTGATGGTAAGCCCGGCGCAATGACATGTTGGGGTTCACCCTTCTGGGGAGTGGTAACAGGATTGAGACAGACTCTTGGAGCGGCGATGGGTTGGGTACCAGACATTAAGTATTTCGGTACGATTGGCATAACACTTGGCATAACGGTTGGCAGCATGCCACTTTTGCCAGTCGTAGTGGGAGTTGTCATGCTGAAAGGCGTAAAACGTCGCAGGAACTTACGATTCCGGAGAGTGATTCTTCCGGAGCCATCCACCTTGACAACGTATTGATCGAATTGTTTTACCTCAATCACGGTTCCGGTCCGGTCCCATTTTCGTGGTTCCAGGCCGGTCTGGTTCTGGATCCGGACATGGTCCCCGACGGCCAGTGGAGGTAGTTTTGTCGTGTGTTCAGAGAGTCTTTCGATCTCCCTGGCATGCCGAATGCGCAAAGCTTCCTCACGATTGTTGCGTGTTTCCCGCCAGGTGTCCGATGGCAAGTATCTGCCTGGGATGATGGGTATGAAGTCCTTGACTGGCCTCTTGAAGATGATCATGGCTGGAGACAACCTAGTGTCCTGATCCGGTGCATTCCGGTACTGGAGTATTGCACGTTGGAACCGATCAGTGTCTAGTTCACCATTGGAACCAGTGTTATCGGTGATCATTCTTTTCGATGTTTTGACTGCGATCTCGGCACGACAGTTGCTGTGTGGGAAGGCAGTGGATGACAACCGATGGTTAACGCCCCACCGACACAAGAAGTCTTGGGTGTCATGTGCCGTGAATTCTGGCCCACAGTCAGATGCCAATTCGTCGGGGATACCATAAGTGGCGAAGTTCGACCGCAGACATTTCACTAGGCCTTGTGCCCCGCCAGTAGTTAGCTGAATGATTGGCCAATTAGAGTAACGATCAACGGTGACCAAATAACTCCGACCCTTGTGATGAAAGTAATCTGAACAAACGTACTGGAAAGGGTAGGCAGGTTCAGCTGAGGCTGTAGGTGGAGCACTTGGGTGCGATGGGGCCATCCGATTGCAGTGTGAGCAGCGATTGCGCATCTCATGAATCTGGGGAGTGATTCCAGGCCAAAAGATCGAGCTGCTGGCCCGGGTGGTCATAGCCGTGACTCCTTGGTGAGCAGCATGAAGATTCTCAAGGACAAGCTTCCGTAGCTTCGGTGGGATGATAATCCTCCCCTTGTAGACCACTATGCCATCAATAGTGTAGAGGTGTTCACGGAAGGGAAAGTATTCCAAAATGGACACAGGGAAATCGTCCCGACTGGCAGGTAGACCCTGCTCAATAGAATTGAGTAACTGCAGCATCTGAGTGTCACTTGCTGTTTCGTCCCGAACATCGTCCCAAGTGACGGACCGCACAGAATCGAGTGTCTTGATGGCTGCCATAGAAATAGCCATTTCCATGCCAGAGTCGTCATCTGTGGTCCACAGCCCAGTCAAGGTGTGCTGTCTTAGTGTAGTCGATGTGGCCACATCCATAATGGAGGAAATGTCATCCACCAGTGGCAGTCGTTCCGATGGTCTGGCACCCGACGGATGTCGTGAAATCGCATCTGGTACGCAGTGTCGTTTTCCCGGGATGTGGATAATTCGGAAACGATATGCTAGGGTCCTTTCTTTCAAGTTGGCAAGCCGCGTGTTATGGATGTCCTCTAATCGTCTGTCACCAAGAAGCTTGATTAAGGGCTTGTGATCGACGGCAATAATCAGGTTCTTGCATCCCAACACAAAATACTTTACTTTTTCCAGGCTGTCCGCCACTGCTAGAGCTTCACCCTCTATCGGAGCATAGCGCGACTCCGCTGCATGGGTGAAGCGGCCTCCAGCAAACGTGATTTTCCAGCCATCGGGGCAGCACTGTGGGGTTTCACCAGGGCATCTGCAGTGTTTTTGGAGGAGCCAGAAGCCAATCCCATCCTTCGACCAGTCAGTTGCGAGACATGTTGTCCGTTCCTTGTCAAAGATCCGGACCCCATTTGCGACTTCAGATATGATGAGTCGTTTTGATTCTTCGAATAGGGATTGTAGTGTTGCATCCCAGTAGAAGGGGGTGCATGGTTTTAGGAGGTCCCGAAAAGGTCGCATCCTCTCGGTCATGCTGAAGCAGTATGTTACCTGATTGACTAGCCCAAACCAGGAGCGAATGTCAGTAATTGTTTTTGGTGTGGGGAAGTCCTGTATCGCTTGGAGATACCTTTGGCATGGTCGTACACTGTCCATGGTGATCTCGAATCCAGCGAATTCGACCGTGTCCTGACCAAAATGGAATTTCGTCGGATTTTGCGTAATCCCATTACGGCCGCACAGGTCGAGCCAGTTGCATGTCTGAAAAAAGCTCTCTTCCAATGTGTCGCTCCACATGATGGTATCATCAATACATTTGGACTTGTTTATGAAGTCCGATACGATTTCGTCAAATCGTCTGGAGTATCCATCACCTGAAGCGATGTAACCTTGGGGAGTGGTGCAGTAACGGTATCGGCCCCATGGTGTGATGAACGTTGTCAGATGGCGGTCACATTCTCTGATTGGAACGCTGTGATAGCCATTCCAGGCGTCTGTTACCGTCTTTTTGGTGTTATGTGGCACCGCCATTGCTTGATGGAAGGGTGACTGGGTGTGGTGGGTCTCACGTGTGCAGTGCGCATTCAGTGGTTGCAGATCAACTGTCCTCCGTGGGGTCCCATCCTTCTTTGGACAGACGACCATTCTGCTGCACCATGTCACTGGTTCACCAATTGGCACCGGTTCCAGAACCCCTAACCTGATGTCGCGATCGATACCAGCCTTGACTTCTGCCTGCCAGTGTAAGGGGACAGGCACTGGGGTGTGCACCGCTTTTGGTGTTGCCTCGGGGTCAACCATCAGTGTGAGAGGCGGACCTTCCATGTGGGGTAGTGGCTGGTGTTCGCAGACATTGAATGTGCTGCTTTTGTAGTACTCCAGTAGCCATTTCTCCAGCCTCTCTCGGTTCTCGTCAGTGGCCGGAAATGGGATAGATGTAGGCAGTGTAGGGGGAAGCGATCTTACCGGGCAGTTACAATTTGCATCGATAACTGCTGCCACTGCAGCACCAACTGTGTTGGATTCGCCAATGGTTGGGAAGCTACTAGACACGAGGCCTAGATCGACGCATGCTTCACGACTGAGATACATGTTCCGTGTGTCAGGTGAGATGTAGCAGATTTGTCGGGTTTCAATAATGTCGCCATTGGCTGTGCGACCAGACAGGTGTAGGAGCATGGCGCCGATAATCCGGACCCTTCCACTGTTAACAGCATTCATCTTCAGGTTGACAGGTAACAGGTCTTCATTACGCAGCCCGAGTTTGTGGAAAATATTAAGTCCTGTGAGGCAGCTTTGACAGCCAGTGTCGGCCATGGCCTGGAGCCTGGCCGATTTTGGTCGGGATGACAGTGGCTGGCCGAAATGGTCATAAGATTCCTTATCGATCCGTGCTATGAGTTTTATGTACGGCTGTGGTTGAGACTTCTTCTTGGTCCAGCCAGAGAGGTGGTCAAATATATGGTGGTCGAGGTGTAGTGGAGTTGACAAGGTGGCCATGGCCCTTTTAATTTGCGGCTTCCAAATGGCCGTTTCTCGTTCCGTGACAGAGCAGAGGAGATCGTGGACCTGGCTGCTTTCATCCACATCATGAGCATCCATTGATTTGTCCGTAGGTTTGTTGTCCGCCTTTTTCGTGCCTCCCCGGCAGACATGTGCAAAATGGCCGCGAGTGGCGCATTTACTGCATGTTTTCCCGTAGGCATTGCAGAATTGACGCCTTTGGTCGATGTTCGGCTGTTTGCCATGACCAGTTTTGCCGCAATAACTACAAATGGCCGCCTGCTTGTCGGTAGTGATCAGGGCTCTTTTGTTCTTCCAGTTTTTGTATTGGCTTGCGCCATGAGCGCCTTCACTATCGAGCAAGGCATTCTGGGAACGTTTCCCTGCTTCCTTGGCCTCGACGAAAATGAGAACTTCCTCCAAGCTCATGTTCTGATTTTGATCGCCGAGAATGTCCTGTTGTATATCTTGATCGGCGAGTCCCCGACATAGGACATCGCGAACCATGTCCTTGGTGTAGTTGACATCAGTAGGGGGATTGCATGAGCATACAACAGAAAACTTGCAGATCTCGGCTTGACCAGCCAGACGGGCTGCGTAGGTACGAATTGGTTCTTCTCGGTCCTGTCGCATGTTGTGGAGGTTTACGCGGGACACCATGGTATTCTCCTCTCGGACAGCAAGGGACCGAATGGCTTGTAGTATAGCTGCCTCGTCCTTGATTTCAATGCGTGGGTTGCTGCGGTGGAGGTCACGTCGTAGGTTATCATCACAACATTCAAGGAGTTGAACGCGAACATCATTGCCGATTATCTGGGTCGCTGCCTTGTAACCATCCCATCTTCTGGTGAAATATTGCCACTCTTCGCTGGTACCGCCGGTTTGGATACGAGGACGGCTGACTTTGTCCGGTTTGGCTGGTGCAATGGACGTGTGGGTCATGGCGTGGATGGAGAGCTGGATAGCAGCAACGGCATTGTCAGTGCTGTCAGTAACGTAGACACAGCTCGGGAAGGGGCAGACTGCAGCAGGCATCTTCAGATGAGTTGATTGTTCATAAACAAGAATGTATCAAGTGGATGCAGGTTTATTAGCAACAACGATGAACAATCAATCTGCAAGACAAAGAAAGCGATGGTAGATATTAGAATAAGATAATAGATACAGAATATGCAAATAACAATGTGCAGTATTACACAAGATGAGAACGCAATAGAGAACAGCACCATACAAGAGTTGTCTAAAATGACCTTTGCTGTTATAATTATTTAAAATGGCTGTCCTCATTGCTATGCCTGAAGGATGTTTTCCACAAACATCTTCCCATGATTCTCTTACCTTGGCTTTACAATTCACTACATCACCCAGGCCTCCACTCTTGAATTGTCTTGGATAAATAGTTTCCCTTTAGGCTATGAGCCGAGGGGTCGACCATGCTCAATCAGAGGGAGGATGGCTAACAGTTATTTTTGGCAAGGCCAAGGTCCCTAGTGCTGAAAAAAATGTGATAGCAGTGTGAAACTCTTAGCCGTATCTGTGTTATCATCACATTTGTCAGATCACCCATTTATCGCTTTTCGGGTCATTTTTCCCGCTTAAGATTTAGGGGGTGGGGTTAGTTTTTTGGCTCTCAAATAATATCACGTGTATATATCAGCTAGTGTGGTATATCAGGTAAAAGGTTATTGAATTACCTTTCAAATGATGTATAGAAAGTGCCTGTGTGATCTATAGTAACCTCTTTATAATGATTATTAAAACATAATTATTTCCACCAACTCTCAAAACTTCATCACAAAATCCCCAATTTTAGGAACAAAAATAGGCAAAAATCAAAAGGTATGTAAAAGGTATGTTTCGATTTGAGACACACATACAGTATAATTAGAGTCAATATCCTCACACATATGATCATGATGTGCTATGAAATTCAATGCAATATGTGTAGACATGCTAATACGAATGTTGTCATCAATGTCAATATTTTCATTATATTTTAGGTGATTTGCAACCATGACAGCGGTGCACGACATCTAATGTATTTCTCTTTGTAGATTTGTTGGTGCAGAATACATTTTTAAGCAACTATAGCAACTGATGCTAATTTGTAGTAGTGGTGGTGGTGGTGGTCTCATTCGATATTATGTGTCTTTCCAGGTGAGACGGTGGTGGTGATATTGGTGGTGGTGAAACAGAGTGTACCGCAGATAGACAATTGAACAAATACTTGCAATGGAGATTGCGATCACTCAGAAAGTTCCCAAGGACGTTTGTATCATTCATAAGCTATCGTTAGATGTCAAACCAGAAGATCCGCTCATAAGCCCTCAAACATTCGATTCGTGGACTACATTGCTGGATGCGGCCAAAATACGGAACCATGCACCCATTCTCGACCTTGCTCAGTCGCTGCCAGAGAAGGAGATTCCCCGAGTATTCTACCACAGGCAGTGCAGGAGCGTGTTCACCATGAAGCGAGATTTGGAAGCACTGAAACGAAAAGCTGAATCCAATTGAACCGACGATGCTGCTGCAACATGTTCAGCGAGCAAGAGACAAGCCAGAAGGGCATCTTCGGAATCACGCATCTATGAACCGGATTGTATATTCTGTGGAAAGACCAAGTGGTGCAAGGGAACGTCATCCCGTGAAAAGTTGAGCAAGGCTGTTGATCTGAGAGCAGATGAAACACTGCGAAACAGCGCCGTGCGTAAATGTGACACGAAAATCATGGCTGCCACAAGTAGAGACATTGTGGCAGCTGAAGCACGATACCATTTCTCTTGCTACAGAAGTTACACGAGACCAAGCACTAAAGATGCACATGACAGAAACACGGCCGCCACAAACGAATCTGACTACACTGAAGTGTAGTGTAGTTGAACCTGGCACTACCAGGTTCAACTTGAAATCTGGAGCAGTGAAGCGCTACTATGTCACATCCGAACACAGGAGTGCGTTTCTCCGCCAGATGAGGGAAATAGTGAATGTGAGCAACACACACGTACAACACGCGGATCTGCAGCAAACACGGATCAAGAAAGATGAGGACGCTGTATCATCACTGATAACTCTGATCCAGAGTTGGGTGAACCCATTCACTATGGCCAGCTCTCTCATCAGTATTTCCACCGCACGCGCAGCCCCTCCAAATATTGCCAAGGATCTGGAGAAAGCATGGGAAGTCGGACACAAGTGCGACACAAACTTCAAGATTGAGCGACTTGAGAGCAACCCACCAATCAAGAAATTCCACGACCCTTTGCAACTGAACAAGCTGAAGACTTTCAGCAACCTCACTAAGAAGAAGGAATGCAGAAGCAATGGAAAGGCAGTAATTCTTCAAGCAGACAGAGCTCTATTTGGTAGAATTATCGTGATGGCACAGGGCCGAGATCTTCACATGGCAGAGGTGCTATCTCATCCTCTAGGTCCCTTGCCATGGGCCCTGGCGACACCCGAAGGCCTTCTACGGAAAACCAACAAAGCTGCCCTAGCCACGGCCTTGCAAAGGACTGTGACCCCGGCTGAAAGGATACCCGACAATTCGGCAACAATTATTGACGGGATGCTCCTTATACAGAAGGTGGCAGGTGATCAAACTACATTTGCCGAAGTGGCCATGATTGTCCTATCCATGGCCCTGAAGGATGGATGCAGTAGCCAGAGGATCGATGTCGTCTTTGACACCTACAAGGAGACTTCCATCAAAAACAGCGAACGGTTAACCAGGGGGGAAGAACTTGGACTTGAGCTGAAAAACATCACGGCATCTCAAATTGTAAGGCAATGGCGCAAGTTTCTCAGCTATGTTGGGAACAAGTCAAGTCTTATCATGTTCCTGGTCGAAGAGTGGAAGAAACCAGAGTACATCAGACGCCTACAGGGAAAGGTTCTCTTTGTAACATGCGATGACAAGAGTTATCAGATCACATCTGATGCTAGCCAAGAAGTAGTGGCCTTGGAAAGCACACACGAGGAAGCAGATGGTCGTCTGTTCTTGCATGCTGCCCATGCTGCCGCACATGGATACCAGTATGTGCTTATTAGCTCAGATGACACCGACGTACTTGTCATTGGCTTGGCATTTCATACCAAGATTCATGCCAAGTTGTTTCAGAAATGTGGCACCAAAGCAAGGGCTAAAATCCTAGACATAGGGAAAATAGGAAAGTCAGTCGGCACAAATGTATGTCAGGCCCTAATTGGAATGCATGCCTATACCGGATGCGACACAGTCAGCACGTTCGCTGGACGAGGAAAACTGACTGCACTAAAACTCATCAGAACCAACAAAGATGTGCAGGATGCATGTACACAGCTGGGAGAGGACTGGGACGTCAGTGAGGAACTGATGGATAAATTGGAGAACTTCACTTGTCTCATGTACGCACCGAAGTCGGGGACAGTGAAGGTGAATGACTTGAGATATCACCTGTTCTGTGCCAAGAGGGGAGAGATCGACAGTCACCAGCTACCTCCGTGCAAAGACTGCTTAACCAAACATGCACAGCGAGCCAACTATCAAGCCGCTATTTGGAAGAGGAGTCTCAAGATGGATCCAGCAGTACCGAGTCCAATCGGGAAAGGATGGCACTGGGATACCCAGGATGGTCGCGTGCAGCTGGCAGTCGACTGGATGCAAGGACAGCCCGCACCACAGGCGGTTCTGGATTTACTGGCATGCACCTGTTCGAAAAGATGCACACTACCCATGTGTGTCTGCATGGCCAGTGGTTTGAAGTGCACAGACATGTGCAAACTCACCACATGTGACAACCAGAGAGTGTATGGTGAGAGTGATGACAGTTCGGCAGAAGACGATGAAGAAGACGACGACGATGACGAGGATAACTTCTGAATTGTAGAACTGTATGGAGAAAGATCATGTACATATGTGTAACAAATATGGTGTACGCTGAATTGATAACTCGTGTACTTTATGGTATGATGTCTATAAATATATGTTGCTTAAATAGAAAGTACATTGTTTTCCTTTGGTTTACTTTATGTATAGCTGGTAATATAAGAGAACCATACAACACTACAAGACTAAAAACGTTTGCATGAATATGATGTAAATTATCTCGCCATGTTAGGGTACATCAGGATACATACATATACATGGAGTAGGTTAATCATCACATGCATCATACGTCTGTGGTATATTCAAGAACACCACATACAGTTTGGTCATAATGCCTTCATATTTTTAGAATTAGACATTTCTGACACCAATTTCAGTACTTTTTGGCCTATATATGGCTGACATCCCAATATTATATATACTATTTTTAGACCAATAATGGTATACAAACTATATACATGCTGTCGGTCAAAAATCGTAAAATGTAAATCAATATATCATAAGAGCGGAAAGATATACATTTATGGATTTTAGGTCATGGTTACAGCAACTACTGTATATTGGATTTTCTCATCTTTATCAAGGTGTATGAGATTTAAGGCCCAAATTTGACTTTAATCATACTGTGTGTTTCTCAAATTCAAAAATTCATTTAATATCCGCCAAACTGAATTTTTGCCTAATTTTGTTTTCATTGGGGATTTTGTGATAAATTTTTGAGGGTTGGCGGAAATAATTATGTTTTAATGATCATAAAGAGGTTACTATATATCACACAGGCACTTTCTATACATCATGTGAAAGATAATTCAATTACCTTTCACCTGGTATACAACACTAACTGATACATATAGGAGATATTATTTGAAAGCCCCAAAACGAACCCTACCCCCTAAATCTTAGGCGGAAAAATTACCGAAAGCGTTATTGGGGTGGTCTGACAAATGTGATGATAACACAGATACGGCTAAGAGTTTCACACTGCTATCACATTTTTTTCAGCACTAGGGTCCCTGGCCTTGCCAAAAATAACTGTTAGCCATCCTCCCTCTGATTGAGCATAATGTCGAAAATTTGAGGGTCTGGCTCATAGCCTACTTCTACCGATGCTGATTTACATATCCAGATCGATGTATCGAACCTTGACAATGTTGAGAAAATTGTATTGGAGATATGACATGAAAATACCCTCGCGAAAGAAACCTCCGGGTGAAATCATTGATATTGTTACATATGTTGGAGTACCGAGTAGGTAATGAAATACCTTAGTCGAGGTAGAATTGTATAGAGTAGCGTGCTCAGGGCCGAATGTCCATGTAAGAGTTTGTGTCTCCATGCGAGGGGTGGAGCTATGCTAGAATTAGATGAGGATAAATTCCCAGTGTGTAAATGCCCCTGTGATTTTTACCCTCTCAGGAGGAGAGGGTATTGCATTTGGGTCTGTTTGTTTGTTTGTTACTTGTCAGAATAGATTCTGGCAAGTATGTTGGTTGGTTGGTTTGTCTGTCTGTCTGTCTGTTTGTCTGTTTGTGCGCAGTACTACGGCTACATCGTTGCACATAGCATCGCCATACTTTACACACATATTTGCCTTGCCATGGAATAGACTGTGTCCAATTTTTAACTCTCTAGGCCCAAGGTCAAGCTCAAGGTCACCCAAAACGATGGTCACCCAATCATTTGCGCCTCCCAATTGAAGCCCCGCCATTAGGGCGGGTACCGTTGCTTGTCATATATAATGGCGATACAACAATTTTTACCGACTTTGCTTTGAAGAACGGGAATGAAGGGGGAGGAGCGTGTTAATATGTCTGGTTGAAGGCTTTGGGTGGTGAGGGGGTTTTGAAGCCAGATTTTAATCTTAGAGCCGCCATGTTGGTGCTCGCCGTCACTGCGATGCGAAGTGAAAGACGCCTCAGAGCTGTCACATTCACAATCGCTATGTCGTATGTACTCCCGATACGTGTTTCCTTCATTGTAAAAACTACCAAGTCAACAGTTAAAAGGATTTTGAGCCGATAGGTGTTACGGCCCTGGCAAGATCGATGGAGACAGCGATCTGTTAGCTTATACACCGCCCAAATAGCTATGTGGAATTCTCTCATGTGGAGGTTAAACCCACGTCGTTTGAACTTTGGCAGAGGTCATTATTTACTTTTAATGATCCAAAATGGCCGAAAAAAACATTCCGGCAAGTCCTCGGTCTCTGACTGATTTTTCATTTATTTGTTTGTGTGTTTGTCTGTCTGTTTGTCCGCACAGAATAAATATGATTTTCTCGGCAACGGTTGGTCCGATGGACAGGAAATTTCCACCATAGGTGCAACTCCACCTGTAGAATTTTGAAATGATCATTATGACGTCATAGGTCACGTTGTATGGGCGCCATCTTGGAAAAAACATAAAAAAGTTGCACCTCTATATCTCCGAAAGCACCGCTTAGAAAAAATTGAGACATGGCTCATTGTAAAGAACTCTCCATGGGGAATAAAATATGTTAATGATGATGTCATAGGTGCCTCCATTATGACGTCATAATTTGACAAGTACAAAACTTCATCCGATCAAGATGAAATTTCTTGAGCGTCCTCTAGGGATAAATTGGTGTCGATAAACAAATAATGATGATGTCATCGGTCACGTGGTTTGGCCGCCATATTTGTTTTTAACACAAAAGCCTTAAAAACCACTGAAAACACATCCTGGCAAGGATCTGCAATCTCTGATTGCTCTTTCTTGTTCCCTTTGTTCTTATGACATTTACTCGGCCAGCCATGCACTTGGCACATAATTACAACAACCCTCTCGCCGATAGTACCCAGACTAGTAAAATGTGTTTACGTGCCAGCACGTAAAAATTGCACTCAGCATACCCCGCCCAGCCGAATCTACTCGATGGGCATCAAAAATGGCCGTGAGGCCACGCCCCCAAGGACGATTGGTTGAGGAACGATGAGACGATCGAGTCACGCTTGACTGGAGCGCGCGTGAAGTCAGAAGGAACTTTCTAGGACGGGGAAAGAAAAGGCGAAGCGACCGCCATTTTTGCTCTCTCTTGGTTCCGGTGTTCGTAGCAGGCGGACACATTCTTTCGCTCACTCTGGTACTGGCTTTGTGACGGCTGCGCTTCATGCCATGTGAGCCTGAGAGAAACCTCGGAGCTGTGGGGGAGTTTTTGTGAACAACTCCCATCGTAAGGAGGCTATTCTGTCTGTTTGCCTCACGCCGGCGGCTGGCTGTGGGAGCCTCTCCGCATCATCTTGTGCATTTCCTGCGCAGTGGTTTGAGGCGACCCCACCAAGTTCTCGTCGAGGCCAGAGTTAAGTGCTGGCCGGCAGAAACATCATTTATTTTTACTTTCGTTTCCCCCTTGTGTTGTATGCGGGTCCGAGTTGAGGTGCCTCAACATAGGAATTCGTTTTACCTTACTGTTCATTTTATTCTCCTTGCATTATTTTCATTAAACTAATTATTTGTACATTTTCAATTCCTGTGTCTTGTACGTTTATTTGTTTGTTGTTTCGGAAAACCCTCGTCACGTCCGTCCATTCAGGTAAGGGCCTCGTTATCCCTCCCCCGCGCGTGCCAAAGGAACCACCATCAATTCGGCTCATACGCCTCGGAGTTAAGGCTCGGTCGGCCATCCGTCACCCAGGGGTCTTAACCCCGGGGACGCGACAACTGGTGTCAGGAGTGGGATTCAAACCCTGTGAGAGACTCAGTGTCCGGGGTACGAGTGCGACACCCACTGAGTGCAACTTGCACTCAGCATTTGGACTTGAAAATATTAAGGGTCATCTTCCTCTCATAGAGGGGGACATGATCGTAGTGACCGGGGTTTCCAAATTTTTAGTTGATTGGTGTTGGAAGAGTGCACAAGGCAGCGTGTTGCTAAATTTAAATTCCTTTTTTTGTCTGAGGTAAATTAAGCGCGTGAGGGAAAACTGCTTTGCCAGCACGTAATGGCGGACGTGAACAACATGGCGGAGCAGATAGATGGAGGGCTCTGAGGGACACAGGAGCAAGTCGGAGGTAGAAGGATTTGAGAGTAGGCTTGGAACTTCCCTGTCCCGAGCGTTAGTCCACCCTCCTCCCCAATGAGGGAGCCTAGGATGCAGGGAACAGGTGTGATGATCGGCCCGGTCTGGTTTCAAATATTAATGAGTGCAATGAGAGAAATGAGTGACGAAATGAGGGGAATAACTGATAAAATGAAAGCCCAAAGAGAACAAATAAATGAAACAGGGGAAGAAATAAAGAATGAATTGCGGGCACAGGAGGGGAAATGTTTGGTTAAAAATGGGCTGAGTGAACAAATTAATGCTCAGAATGAGCGTGGGGAGCAATTGGAAAACAAAATTGATCGAATGGGGGAAAAGTTGGAAGGAAGAATTGGGTCAACGAATAAAGAAATTGATAAAGTGACGGAGGACCTGGATGGCTATCGCGCCCGTGTGGATGCCGGAATGCAACAACAGGTAGAGGAATCTGGACTTTTGCAGCACCAGGGCGGTGATGTGAAGCAAGAGGTAAAAATATTGGAGGCCTGTGTAACGGAACCAGAGCGGGTGGTGGTAGATAAAGACCTGTTCGGGCAACAGTTGAATGGGGATGGAGTGAATGATTTGACACAGGAGCAGCCGAGCACCATGGACAATATCGTCAAGGAGGAGATTGCTCGGGTCCAACAGAGTCTGGGCGATGAGGTGAGTCGGTCCGTCAAATATCCCCAGGATGAGATTAAGGTGACCAAGGGGACCCTCACCACGAATAACAATTGGCCACTGGAGGATCCGAAATTGGATACCCAGCAGGGGGGGTAGGCGGGGTGGGGAGTGGGGAGGCCGGGAGGGGGTTTTGGCCCCGAGCTGAACTCAGACATGGAGGAGTCGGGAAATAGAGCCTCGAACAAAGCGATCCCTTTAGTGAATTTGGAACAGCTGCAGGGAGGGGCAGAAAAACCTGAAGAAGGGGTTGTAATGTGCAGATGCAATTGGGGACACGAGGACGAAAAATTTAAAATGAAAATTAAATTTAAATTTAAATGGGAGGTCGATTTGGAGCAGCCCTGGTAGGAGTTGGTCCCCGGGCAGCGGAATGCGGACCAGGAGAGGTCATTGGGGTCGGCCTCGTGTAAAATTTTCTCCTTTCGAAATTGGTTTATGCCAGCCCGCTGTGGGGCTGCGCTGGCCAGATTGGGATGTGGGGTCCAACTACGGGTGTCGTGATACGACCCGGGCCCCACTAGGGGTCTGGGGGAGTGTGGCGTCCCTGGTCCGTCGGGCGCCGCCCGAGCAAGTGTTTCGGGCCAGCAGGGTTGCCGGACCCTGGAGGGGGTTGAGACCTCCAGGGGTCCAAGGTGGTGACTCATGGATGATGTATCGCAAGGACCACTAGGGGGAGTTGTTGCAGGTCGCGGCACCACGGACGGCCAACAAGGGCCTGATATGGTGACCGCCCGAGCATGCGGCCTGGCAGCCTCTCCCTGAGACTTTGGGACAGCTAGCATGTGATGACCTGCCATGCTGTGCCGGTCTATGGACACAGGTCGAACAGCATGGACAGGTATGATATAGCCCACCGGACAACCAATGGGGCATCTGTGGAACATGATGGTATGAGTATTGTCTTCCACAGTAGTTCTGCTGTGATTTGTGGACTCTCGGCTTGGGAAGAGAGCCATGGGATAAATCGGGAAATTGGAATGAGCCGAGCATACGGGGCCATGCTCGGCTGGCAAGTGTATGGAGAAGCGCCCTTCTTTGGTGAAGATAGTGAAATGTGTAAAAATTGGCACGGGTAATCTGAGGGTTAGATGTAAAATTGAGGGTGAATTTTGTGAAGCCATGGTGGACATTAAAACCAGTGACACCATTATTAATCCGAGTGTGATAGACCAAAGTGTTGGAGGCTGGGACAAAATTGATAGAGTAGCAGGACACAGCCTTCAACTGGCTACAGGGGAGACAGCACCACTATTGGGATGCGGGGTTGTAGGGATGGAGTTGGGCAGTCTGGAGGTCAATGTGGTGGTATGGGTGGCCAAGGCGTGCAACCATGGCTTCTGGGATTGAGTTGCTTGGTTGAACACAACTGCCAACTTGACATTCGGCAAGATCACATGTGGTTGGGAACTGAGGGGCTGCAAGTGGTCGGACTGGGGGGTGGGAGAGGTGCAGGGGACGTGGCTGGGGGATTCCACGCACTGCGACTGTGCCCCTCAGGTCCGAAGCCCTGGGAATGGCGGAGTTGGCAGCCGGTGCTCACCGCATTGGCCAGCTGGGGCTAGTAAAGCTGTGGTCCTCGCAGGGGGCCGAAGGATGGATGGTGGGTCGCACCCTTGTGGACATTCGTGGGCCATGTTGGTGGTTTGGCTGCTCAACTAATCCAATAGCCCTCGCATAGTAGAGGGGTGTAGCTGTCGTAGCCCAGTTTAGTAGTGTAGTAAAGGTCACTGGAGGAGGCGGATCCACATGCTTGCCAGTACAGCTGGATAAAAGGAAATTTGTGGAAATTGATTGGCCCCAAGGAATCAATTTGGAATTCGGCAGTGTGGATGACACTCTTGGACCCGACCAACCTGCGACTGCCTGCACATACAGTAAGGTGAGGCCTTGATGTTTAATGTCCCAGGGCTTCGGTGCTTGCTCATAAATTGGGACATGAGTAATTTGGAATGGGGGTGGGCGAGAGTGACTACATGGTCGGTGAGTGGAGTGGATTGGGTTGTGTGCCACAACGTGTCTTGTGGGTGGCATTTTTTTTGTGTGAAGGTTTTGTGTTTTTTGTGTGGTCGTGAGAATGGAAATTGAATTGTGTTTGGAAATGTGAATGTGGATTTCACATGTACGCAGGCCATGGACAGTTGACGTTTTGTATCCCACTGATAGGCTGGATCTGGATCCGTACCTTAACCAAAATCGAATTGGCTTGTTCATCTCATCTACTGAACTCATCCACCTAGTTTTGCTATAACCAGTGCACAACTTTTTGAAATATTATGATATACAGTATGTCGCTTTTGTTGCCACCTCTCAATGCTGACAAATCACTTCGAAAAAAAAAATTGGGTCCACCAAAACCTAATAAATTCGTACTTGTCACACACCCAGAATAACCACAAAGTTTCGTCCGAATCCGTCCACAACCTTTTGAGATATCCTGCTCACAGACAGACAGACAAGGGTGCAAACATAACCTCCGCCCACCTTAAGTGGCGGAGTAAAAAAAATCTGATGTTGTCAGGAGATAAACTTCCACTGAGTGCCCCAATCATTGAAAATTTATCTTTTCTCCAGTAATTCAATACAGTTGTCAGATATCAGGCCTTTATTCTTCAGGTTGTCAGATATCAGGCCTTCAGGCTGAATTTGAGTCTCTTTCCGATGTTGGTTATGCCGTAGAGAGCTTAATCTAGTTTCCTCTTTGACTGTCACTGATGCTGTGTCCATGGTTGTGTGCTGCTGGCTTTTCTGTATTTGTGCTGCAGGTGGCTTGTGGTGTTTCTGGTTCACCATTTTTATGAACCCTCTTTGCAGAACACGTCCTCTTCTTCAAAGGCTGTAAATATACAAGATGAATGTAAATAACAAGACTGGGAGTCATACTTTGAGAAAAATCCCTCCAGGTCTTTAAACAGCTGTTCACCACCATCTCTTATCTTCCCCCATCGAAAACCTTGATCTTTTCTACCCCCGTTAATTCACCCCAGATCCACTTTTCTGAAATACCGACTTCTTTCCTGGAAGTCCGAGCTGTGCCCATGTGTTATTTACCTCTCCCACCCCCTCCCCCACGGCTCCCCCCCAGGCCCTCTCCCTCCCACAGATCTCCCGATGTCCCTGCTCTCAAATGTTGTACTCGTGTGCTTCCCCCTCTCTCCCCATCTTGTCTCCCGCTCCCTTTATTTCGTCTTATGTGTCCGTTTTTTGTTTTTTTTGGTCATTAATGTTAGCTCTTCCACGAGCCTCGATCTTGTGTACAAAAAAGAATCACACATGTTAATCTAAAATGCAACTACAGATGAGGTTCAAATATATAATCAGGAGCCTGACAACCATTCGGTCGATTCTCGTACAAGTATACGCGCCAGGACTACAAGGAGTGTTTGAAAACACGACATCCTGAAATTTCAATGCACTTAGTAACACTGAACCATGCACGGACAGGAGCTATGAGCTCTCAAAGTCGAAAATCACCATTTCCAAAGCCAATTGCAGCATATTTTGTGCATTCTGCCCTTTCCTTGTTTCTGCAACACAACTAGTTGAAGCAAACAATTAAGCCAACTTAGGTGGGCACTAGTTGTGACTGAATATATGGCCTGGGCACCGTTTCGCTGCTTTGAAATGATCGTGGTTGTCGGGTTTGACTATTACTCAAAGCTTGATAAACACGAGGTACATTCAACACAGATACATGTAAAGCACTACAAGAGATGTTTGAAAAATTATATTGCCCTGAAATTCAGTCTATAATTTACTGATAAAATTTAACATGTGTACGCATTTATACAAATACCAAACAATTTACTTTTTGAAGGTGTGGGGTAAGTGGAATAGGGGTCGACTCAGCCTGACGGTCTGGCTGGTCATATCACCTATCAATGCAGGACTCATGAAGGTGGTCAAAGCATATTACAGACTTTCTTGATGGCTGGCAATCAGTGTTGTGTTCCATTATGCCGGGGTCACACTATCACGTAAAGCCTAGCCGTAAGGGCCACGTAGGACCATTTTTTTGATACGGGGTGGGACGTGGCTTTCCCGTGGCAGTTACGGCATCCACGTGGTAGTCACGGGGTCCACGTGGCGCCGACTGCAAGGTAGAGCGGGAATTTCAAAAAGTTCAAAATTTTACCATGTAAAGTCAGCCTTGTCCACTGCCGTGGCGCCTACTTAACGGCCACGGGGCTACCCCCGTGAGGGCCACGTAATACGTGGCACTACGTGGCAATTATGGGGGACCCCCCTATTGCCACGTACAGCCACGTAATCGCCACATATTGCCACGCCTCTTGGTAAGTGTGACGTAACGCGCGCGTCATAATTCTGCTTCCGGGTCCAAACACAAAACCACTGGAGCCAAACACCAGCTGGACTCAGTGAGAAAAGTGCTCGGTCATGCCGCAGTGTTGCGTTCCTGAGTGTGTAAATAGATCAGAAACCAATCAAGAACTGTCTTTCTACCGATTTCCTGCCAATGAAAAACAAAGGCTGAAGTGGCAACATACTACTACTACTACTACTACTACTACAACTACTACTACTACTACTACAACAAAAGCACTACTACTACTACTACTACTATTACTACTACTACTACTATTACTACTACTACTACAACTACTACTACTACATACTACTATGACAACTTGGCACTACAACTACTACTACTACCACGACATACTACTACCACTTCATACTACCACAACATACTACTCCTACCTACATACATACGACATACATACATAATACCTACATACTTACTATCTACATACTTACTATCTACATACTTACTATCTACATACTTACTATCTACATACTTACTATCTACATACTTACTATCTACATACTTACTACCTTCATACTACATACTACCTTTATACTATTATACATATTAGAAAAGAAGTTGGTCAGAGTGAAAAGTGTCACAGGCTCCATTTTTGTGTTTGGACCCGGAAACAGAATTATGACGCGGCGCGTTACGTCACGGCTTACCAAGAGGATTGGCCCTGTATTGGCCACGTAGAACCCCGTAGCGCCACGTGATTGCCATATAAGGAACGATCCGGTGACAGAACAACGTGATCGCCACGTGCTCACCACGTCTTGGCCACGAAGTCGCCTCGTAGAGCCCCGTAGTGCCCCGTAGTGCCTCGAAGAGCCACTTGACCACCCTGTGGAGCCTCGTAGAACCCCGTAGCGCCACGTGTTTTGAACCGGCTGCATATAAATACGGGTCTCATCTCGTGCGGTCAGTTTTCGCGACACTTTCACAATGTTCACAAGTTGTGGAGATTTTTGAAGCAATTCTCAACAATTTTTGAAGCTCTTTCTCAACATTGTCATCATGGTGAGATGTGCTAGAGGAAGCAGCAGCAGCAGAGGAGGTGGCAACAGAGGTAGGGGATCTCGGAGGGGCAGTAGTGTTACCCCACCTCCAGGGCAGAGTGTTACCCCACCCCCACCGCTAGGAGGGGACACAGAGGAAGCCAGGGCACGTTCCCCCACGCCACCCCCAACCCTGCAACCTGAACCACAGCAGAGGGAGGAAGACCCAGCAAAGAAGGTGAGGCATGAGGACAAGAGGCAGGAGGATGAGGGGTCCAGTAGTGACAGTGATGGTGATGTGCAAGAGAGCACAGAGAATGAGAGGGACAGCTCCATACAGTCCCAATCAGGCTCCCAGCCCCAGAAGTTAGGAGGGAAGGAGAAGAGGAAGATTAGCATCAGAGTGCACTTCACTCCAGAGGAGGAGGAGGAGCTCGCCTCCTGGTGGGAGAAGGAAGAGTACCTCTACAATAAGTCCATGCTGGACTACAAGGACACCAAGAAGAAGGATGCAGCCATTGCAGCGAAGGCAAAGTTCATGAACAAGACTCGTAAGTACCCAATCTTGTTTTCTGCAATCTATTCTGCAAGATGTACTTACTGACTTGCTTGTCTTGGTTTGGCTATTGCCTTCTTTTTGAAGGCCTGTATGACATGGATGCCCACAGGCAAGCAATTCATGATTTGTTTTAATTTGTTTGCAGCTGCTGAACTCAAGGTGTGGATGAACACAACCCGATCCAGGGTGGGTAGAAGGGAGGAGACCAGAAGTGGCCAGGGAGCCCCCAAGCAGACGTCAGAGAGAGAGGTCAAGCTGAGGACCTGGTTTGCCTTCCTGAGGGAACACATCTATAGGCAGCCCAGCAGGCAGTCCACCAAAGTAAGTTGCAATACACTTTAGCAATTTCAATTTGAATTTAGAAATATTAAAATTAAAAATATTTAAAATTATATTTTTATGTGTGCCCTTGTTACTTTTCACTTTCACAATTTCTGACCATGCTCAGTTTCAGAGACCAGACACCATCGCGGCACCACCTTATGATGAGCCTCTCTCTGTGGATGTGGATGTGGAGCCAACTGCAGGCCCCAATGTTAGTGGTGCCAGGAGTTCCAGTGGTATTGGTGTCAGTGGCAAGGGCAAAGGTGTAGGTAAGGGCAAGTCCTCATCTTCAGTGGTGGCAGGGTCCAGTGAGATGCAGAGTCTGAAGAGCACACTAGACCAGGTAAATGTTTGTGCAATGACATAAATGTTTACTTAAAATGCTCTGTTTACATGGAAGTTTTGGACTCTTTGAAACTTGAAGAACTTGTGCCAGAGCAAGTTTTTTTTCTTCGTTGTAGAGAAAGTATTTATTTTCATGTGTACATTTGAATATTATTAATCTGTTATACCTCTGTCATACACATGTACACAACATTTTGTCTTTTGATTGCCTTTTGTCTGCTGGAGATAGACCGTGCAGACTTCAACCAGTTCATTGGGAAGAATGGTCTTTTGTCTTTTGATGACCTTTTGTCTTTGTAAACAGAGTATTTTAACACTATTTTTTTTTTCAGCTGTTGGGGAAGGCCAGTCAGGCAGAGGCATCCATGCAGCAGCAGATGGCTCCCAAGACAGGTTTCGAGAGGAAGGTGGCTGATTATGTCAGTCTGCTGGAGGGAATGCTACTGGAGATCGACCCTGCAGATTTCAACCAGTTCATCATGAAGAACCTGGCTATGGTGAGTGAGTTCCAGGAGAGGGCTGCACAGAGGAGGCAACAGCAGCAACATTTTGGCCAGCAGCAGTTTGGCCAGCAGTTTGGCCAGCAGCAGCCGTTTGGTCAGCAGCAGCAGTTTGGCCAGCAGCAGTTTCGTCAGCAGCCACAGTTTGGCCAGCAGCAGCACCCAGTACAGCAGGTAGCAGCAGCAGGTAGCAGCAGTAGCGGTATGCCCCCTCCGAGTCATATTGTTACTTTGACCAATCTGAAGACCATGCAACCACCAACTCCACAACTGGACAGTCCTGTAGCATCACCTCTGGGATCACAACCACCACACGGACCTCCTCAGGGCTCCAGCACCCCCACCTCAGACTACCCACAGATGAACACCCCTCTGCTAACCACTGTGTCACCATCACAGGCAAGTTCTGCTGGTTTCAGGGGTGCAGGTGTTGGTGATGATAGCTTGGACATTTCTCTTGGTAGTGCTATGCGGTTGTTCGATCAGGAGGAACAGAAGAACACCAGTGCTTAGGATTTTACTAAGAACTTTTGCTTGCTTTTATATTTTTGTGTAATTGTAACTTGCACATTGCTTGTACTTTTGTAGTTTTCTATTGTAATATTTTCACTATGGGTGCTGCTGCTGCTGCTCGCTAATTTTGTTCATATTGTACAGTACAGTACAATACTTTAGCTGATAAAAGTAAGGTAATGTAAGGTAAGGTAAGACTTTATTTATCCTGACTGATTGTACAATACAGTACAACATATTGCCAATATTCATTGAAGGGTGCTCTGCTTTCAATTTTGACTGAACGTTTTGTATGAAAACTTTATATAATTACTAGCCGAAAGCACCCAGCGTTGCCCGGGTTCTTTTTGAATGAATTTACTACTATAATTCAGCTTTTACTCGCGGCCGTAGAAGATTGACTACAATAATTCAGCTCAGCTTTTAATTGCGAAATGGGCCCAGCCCAACCGAGGCGGCCTCGACCGGCCTCACCACCTAGCCTATAACCTTCCCGGGGCCTGTCCCGACATTTTTGGTTCTTTTTGAATGAATTTACTACCATAATTCAGGTTTTACTCGTGGCCATAGAAGATTGACTACTATAATTCAGCTCAGCTTTTAATTGCGAAATGGGCCCGGCCCAGCCGAGGTGGGCCTCGACCGGTCTCGCCACCTAGCTTAAAACCTTCCCGGGGCCCGTTCCGACATTTTTTGTATTGGAGGTTTCCTCCTATCTTTCACCGTTCAGGAGATTAGCTTACGCAGACAAACAAACAAAAACTTTCTTTTACATATATATAATAATAATATAATAATATAAAAATATAATAATAATAATATAGAATAAAGATTACTTTTCTCAGTGCCAAGCTACTTGTGCCAAGTAGATATTGTACAGTACAGTACAGTACATCGCCAATATGAAAGGTGCTAACTGCAACAAATGAAGTATAATTTGTGTTTTGTTTTATGTTAATAATGTGCCATTCTATTGATTTATTATTGTGATGTTTTCTTTTTTTAGGATGAGTGTGTAATTGTTGTACTGGTTGTACATAGTCATTTTTGTTCATGAAACTTGTAAATTTTTGTAAGTAGTTATTTTTATTTGCTTTTGGGCAACCATGTCATACAAGCCCATAATTAGGTTTTATGACTGTAAATATTTGTAAATATTAAAGAACTAATAAATCGAGGAAAACAAAAGTTTAATGTTCAATAATATTTTCATAATGCGACGTCAAAGTATCGGGACACAAAAGAAGACACTTAGTGAAGAATGACCCTTTTGTCTCAAAGGTAAATAAAGAAAAAAAAAAAAAAATTGTGCAAGAAACTTGAATTAAAAAATTTTTCAGCAAGAAAACTTGAAGATAAAAAATTCAGCAAGGAACTTAAAGAAAAAGAAATATATTTCATCAAGAAAACTTGAAGATAAAAAAAATTCAAATTTTATATAAACGGAAAAAAAAACAATCTACCTCTTGCATACCATAGTCCATCATTTAATAGGTAAAAGTATTCTAAATTTGAACCAAAAACAAGAGGGCAACTGGCCTTGAAGGATAGCCTTATGAAAAAAAAATACAATTTTTATTGATAATAGCACCAGCATTGCATTATTTTGGGAATGTGTGGGTGGCCCTTACAAGGGCCTTTGTTTTTGGACACTCGTCATGTCGTTTGTTGGTCTTGGTCTTGGTCTTCAGAGAGATGGAACTTCTTGGTGGGTCTAATCATCATCATTACCAAAATCATACACCCTCCTGTCTTGCCAAGATACTGCACCTGCTGGGCTGTTGTAGTACTCTGCCAAGTAGTCTCTCTGCAGCTTTCCTGCCTTGGAAGATGTGTTGCCAGGTAGAGCCTCCAAGCCCCCCCAAGGCTGTCACTGCTTCTTCATTTCTCCAGGTTCCTGGTACTACCTCGTGGTTGGCATCTTCGTTGTCAGCCTCCACATTGATCGTGCCTGGTTTTCTGCAGCTGATCAGGTTGTGTCGTACACAGGCAGTAAGGACAACAGATTCCACATTCTTCTTGTCGAGGCACATCGAGGTGAGGAGACATCTGAATCTGTTTGATAGGATGCCAAAAGCATTCTCCACCACTCTTCGAGCCCTGGAAAGCCTATAGTTGAAAATGCGTTGTTTCTTGTTCATGCCTCTGAAGGAGTAGGGCTTCTGCATCCAGGTCCGAAGGGCAAAGGCATCGTCTCCAATCAGGCTGAAGGGCATGGGCTTGTCATCTCCTGGCAGTGGTTCTGGTTCTGACAGTCCTGCATATCCACCTTCTAGGGCTTCATAAAGTTCTGTGCCTCTGAAAACTCCTTCATCTGAAGTGCTTCCTTGTGCTCCCACATCCACGAAAAGGAACCTGTACTGAGAGTCCACAAGAGCCATCAGGACTATAGAGTAGAACTTCTTGTAGTTGAAGTAGACAGAGCCAGATCCTGGTGGACACTTCACTGCCACATGCTTGCCATCTAGTGCCCCACAAACGTTGTGGAAGTTCCATCTCTCTGAAAAGCCTTGTGCCACTTCGTTCCACTCCTCTGGTGTCTTGGGACATTTGATCACCTCTTCCATGTACTCAGCAATGATGGCCTCACAAGTCTCAGAGACGATCAGGCTGATGGTGTTGTGAGGACATCTGAACTCGTGGGCCAGACTGTGGTAGGATATACCAGTGCCAAGGAACCTCAGGGTGATGGCCACCTTGACCAGATGACAGGGCTTTCCTGAAGAATGTGTCTTGTTTCTGGATCCTTGGCCCAACTCTTCTGACTATCTCATGGTACAGGTCAGGTGACACCCTTGCAAAGGACTGGAACTCCTTGGCACTCTCATCTTCTAGCTCCTTCATCAAGGTGTCATAGACACCTATCTCCTGTCTCTTGCAGATCCACCTCCTCACCCAGAGTCTTTTCTTCTTGGCATTCCTCTGGATCTCTCTTGCCTGCATCTCCTGCAGGACCAGTCCAGCAGCAGCATTGTACAGGGCATGCTGAAATCTGAGGACAGCAATCTGCAGTCTCTGTCTTCTTGGTACTCATGGTAATGTTGCTTTCTTGAAGGTCAAGATGCTGAATGACTGGAAGGTGCTGGGGACCCCCTTTTTATAGGATTTTTAACGCGACACTTTTACGTGTCTCTTACGGGACACGTGGCTCACATGTGGTACTACGTGACACTATGTGGCAGTACGTGGCCCATACGTGGCTCTTACGTGGCAACTACGTGACAACTACATGGCAGCTACGTGGCGTTACGTGGCGTATACCTGGCCATTACCTGGACATTACATAGCCTTACGTGGCGGATACGGCCAATTTTTACGAGGGTCTGACGTGGCTATCCCATGGCTCTACGGCAGCTACGTGGCCCCTACGAGGCCTGCGGTTTACGGGGTGTTTACGGCGCCGTAATTTTTTTTTTAGGGCCCTTACGGCTAGGCTTTACGTGATAGTGTGACCCCGGCATTACCAATCAGCTTGCTATCGCTTGCGTAGTTAGTACGTACTTGTGGCGGACACAAAAGCCCACTGGCGTGGTGACATCATTCCACGCACCAAGTGGGCGGTGGCCACGCCCGAGGGTTGGCGTGGCCTCATGATATACACCGGGCGACCAGCCCGGAGGAGTTCAGTGTTACAGTGTAGTCTTACAATAAAGACGTTTATATGTTACCGCTTGTCCGCTTCCTCCTTGCTCACAAGCAGCGCGCGTAACGCCGCGCTTTACTGGTGACCCTCGACGTTGGATCTGCCGTAGCGATCCTTCCGAACACGACGCCATTGCAATGGCCAACGACAAGGCAATGGCGATTAAACTTCCCGAATTTTGGGAGGCCCAGGCCGAAGTCTGGTTCGTTCAAGCCGAAGCCCAATTTCAGCTTCGGCGCCTCACCAACGACGACCTGCGCTACTGCCATGTCGTCGCCTCCCTCGGGCCCGGCACGGCCGCTCGAGTTGTGTCCGTCCTTCGCCACCCACCGGACGGCCACAAGTACGAGGCACTCAAGCGGCTACTCCTAGCCACGTTCGGCCTCACGGACGACGCACGGGCCGACCGCCTCCTGGATCTCCCCGAGCTCGGTGAGACGCGCCCGTCGGTCCGAATGGACCATATGCTGTCACTGTTGGGCGACGAAGCCCCCGGTTCGCTATTCCGGGCGCTTTTCCGTCGCCAACTTCCAGCGCAGGTTCGCCTCGCGTTGGCCGGGACCGGGCTAACGGAACCCCGAGCATTGGCGGCCGAGGCGGACAAGTACTTCGCCGCTTCGGACACGCGGGCGAGCGTTGGCGTGGCCGTCACGGCCTTCGACGCTGATGTTCCACAGCATCATCTTCTACAGCACGCTGATGTTCCACAGCATCATCTTCTACAGCACGCTGATGTTCCACAGCATCATCTTCTACAGCACGCTGATGTTCCACAGCATCATCTTCCACAGCACGCTGTGGTTCAGCAGCATGCTGATACGCACCTCGTGAACGCCGCCACGCCCCGCCCACCGCCGCGGCGAAAACCGCCACCGCGGGGAAACCCGTCGACTCCACCGGCCTGGCGGAGCCAGCCGCGCTCCTCCAGCTCCACCACCTGGTGCTGGTTCCACGCCAAGTTCGGCCACGAAGCTCGGCGGTGTCATCCGCCGTGCTCCTTCAACGGGTCGGGAAACACCCGGGCTGGCGCTCAATTGTGGCGATGAGCGCCGGCCGTTCGAGCAGCCTGCTGTTCATAACGGACACCTTCTCCGGGCGCCGTTACCTGTGCGACACGGGAGCACAGGTGAGTGTCATTCCCGCCAGCACGTCAGACAAGCACGCCGCGGGTGGGGGCCCCGCACTGCTTGCCGCGAACGGGACGCCCATCCGTACGTACGGAAAACGCTGCCTCTCTCTGCGGTTTGGAGGGCAGGTTTTCCGATGGACGTTCGTCACCGCCGACGTGCCCATGGCACTGCTTGGCGCGGACTTCCTGTGCGCTAACCTAATGGGCTCCTGGTCGACGTCAAGCGCAGACGGCTTGTCCAGGCCGAGACGTTCAGCTCGCTCGCATGTGCGTTGCCCAGCTCAACGAGCGGCTTGCCAAGCGGCTTGCCGAACGATTCGGTTCCGGCCACGTTGGTCTGTACGCTTCCGGCAGCGGACGCATTCACCCGCCTCCTCGCCGGCTTCCCGGCCCTCACGCGGCCCACCTTCTCGGCGGGGGCCGTCAAGCACGGGGTGGCCCATCACATCCCCACCGTCGGGCCACCGGTCTACGCCCGGGCACGCCGCCTCGAGCCGACGAAGCTGGCGGTGGCAAAAGCGGGGTTCGCTACCCTGGAGCGACTCGGCATCGTTCGGCGCTCAGAGAGCGCTTGGGCGTCGCCGCTGCACATCGTGCCGAAGCCCGGCGGGGGATGGCGACCGTGCGGGGACTATCGCCGTCTCAATGACGCCACGACTCCCGACCGCTACCCCGTCCCCCACATTCAGGACTTTTCCGCCCGTTTGGCGGGCAGGTCCTTCTTCTCGAAGGTGGACCTCATACGCGGCTACCATCAGGTCCCCGTCAGGCCGGAGGACGTCCCGAAGACGGCGGTCATCACGCCATTCGGACTTTTCGAGTTCCTGCGCATGCCCTTCGGTCTGAAGAATGCGGCTCAGGCGTTCCAGCGACTGATGGACAGCGTCCTGCGCGACTTGGATTTTGTCTACGTCTACCTGGACGATATCCTCGTCGCCAGCGCGTCCCGCGAAGAGCACCTACGCCACCTCCGCACGCTCTTCGAATGCCTGGGCCAGCATGGCCTGATTGTGAACCCCGCAAAGTGCCGGTTCGGCGCCGCCACAATCGATTTTCTGGGGCACCGTGTCACCAGGCACGGAGCCGTCCCCCTGCCGGCCAAGGTGGAGGCGGTGAAGGGGTTTCCGCGCCCCCGCACGATCAGAGGGCTGCAGGAGTTCCTGGGCATGGTGAACTTTTACCATCGGTTCCTGACCCGTATCGCCCAGCTCCTGCGCCCCCTGCACGAAGCTCTCCGAGGTAAGCCGGGCAAAGGCGACGTTACCTGGACCGAGCAGATGGACACGGCGTTCACGGGCGCGAAGCTCGCCTTGGCTAACGCCACCATGCTCGCGCACCCGGCGCCCGATGCACCGATCGCCCTCACCACCGATGCCTCGGACTACGCGGTGGGCGCGGTGCACGAGCATTGGGTGCGTGGAGCTTGGCAACCGCTGGCGTTCTTTAGCCGGCAGCTTCGCCCGCCCGAACGCCGTTACAGTACCTTCGACCGCGAGTTGCTCGGACTTCACTTGGCGGTCAGGCACTTCCGCCATCTGCTCGAGGGCCGGGCGTTCACTGCCTTCGTCGACCACAAGCCGCTGATCTTCGCGATGGGCAAGGTCACCGAGCCGTGGTCGGCCCGGCAGCAGCGTCACCTCTCGGCCGTGTCCGAGTACACGACGGACATCCAGCACATCGCGGGGAAGGACAACCCGGTTGCGGATTGCCTTTCCCGGGCCGTCGCCCACGCAGTCCACCTCGGCATCGACTATGCCCGGATGGCAGCGGACCAGGCCGCTGACCCCGACGTCCAGGCCTTGCGGACCGCCGTCACGGGCCTCCGCGTCACCGAGGTGCCGTTCGACGGCGCGGGCGCGGCCCTCTTGTGCGACGTCTCCCTCGGGCGTCCTCGCCCCATTGTGCCCACGGGCTGGCAGCGCCAGGTGTTTGACGCCATCCACGGCCTGTCCCACCCGGGCGCGAGGGCCTCCCAAAGGCTGATCGCCGACAAGTTCGTCTGGCATGGCCTCCGGAAGGCCGTCCGCGGCTGGGCCAGGACATGCCTCGCGTGCCAGCGCGCCAAGGTGCACCGGCACACCCAGGCCCCGTTGGCCCCGTTCACGGTGCCGGAACGCCGGTTTGACCACGTCCACGTGGACCTGGTGGGACCTCTGCCCCACTCGCGGGGTTTCACCCACGTCCTCACCATGGTGGACCGCACCACCCGGTGGCCGGAGGCCGTGCCCTTGGCGTCGACAACGGCGGCCGATGTCGCGCAGGCTTTCATCGCCACCTGGGTCGCCCGGTTCGGCGCCCCCTCAGACATCTCATCCGACCGTGGCCCCCAGTTCACCTCGGAGCTCTGGGGGGCGGTTGCGCAGGGGCTCGGGGTCCGGCTGCACCGAACCACGGCCTACCACCCCCAGGCTAACGGCCTGTGTGAGCGATTTCACCGCTCATTGAAGGCCGCGCTCCGGGCCACCCTCCGCGACGGCGGCTGGGTCGACAGGCTCCCCTGGGTCCTGCTGGGCCTCCGGACGGCGCCCAAGGAGGACCTGCGCGCATCCGCGGCGGAGTTGGTCTTCGGGCAACCGCTGCGGGTGCCGGGCGAGTTCCTCCCCGACTCCACGGCACCATGGTCCGCGGCACAGCAGCGCTCCGCTCTGCAAGAGACCGCCCAGAGGTTCGCCCCGGTGCCAACGGCATGCCACGGGCACCCACCGACGCACGTCGCCCCGGAGCTTTGCACGGCGGAGTACGTCTTTGTCCGCCACGATGCCCATCGGACACCACTGCGGCCCCCGTACGACGGGCCTTTCCGCGTGCTGGAGACCGGGGCGAAGCACTTCACCCTGGACATCGGCGGTACTCCTGACCGCGTTTCGGTAGACCGCCTCAAGCCGGCCCACCTCGATGTGGACCATCCACCGCCAGTGGCCCGACCCCCACGTCGGGGCCGCCCTCCTGCGGGCAGACCCCCGGCACCGCCCAGCCCCGCCGCCACGACGCCCCCCGTTCCTGCACCCATCCCAGGGGCAGCCAGGGGCATCCCACCTGGTATCCCTGCACCCCGGACGCCGCCGATCGCCAGGGGGCGCTTCGGCCGGGTCATTCGTCTGCCCCGCAAACTGGCCCTCCAGGTGCGCGGGAATTCTGGGGGGGCGCGTGTGGCGGACACAAAAGCCCACTGGCGTGGTGACATCATTCCACGCACCAAGTGGGCGGTGGCCACGCCCGAGGGGTAGACGTGGCCTCATGATATACACCGGGCGACCAGCCCGGAGGAGTTCAGTGTTACAGTGTAGTCTTACAATAAAGACGTTTATATGTTACCGCTTGTCCGCTTCCTCCTTGCTCACAAGCAGCGCGCGTAACGCCGCGCTTTATACTGATGGTTTTGTAATACAACTGATGTCAACCCACACAGCACGTCTGTATGTCTGACTTTGAGTAGGATATCTCAAAAGGTTATGGACAGATTTGGACATAAAATGCTCTCACTCCTTTATATAACCTCCTTTCATCAGCAACACAAATATCAACTTCATCAAGAAGTTGTTTGTCAGCCTCTGCTTTGTTCCTGTAACAACTGTGAGTTTGGAGTCATCTGTGTGATGTGGACTGTGGCGTATTCTCAAAGTCCACCTTTGTGATATCATCTACCTGTTTGATGGCATCCAATTTAACGAGTTTACTAAGCAGTTGTTTGAACTTAGTCAGCAGTAACAGGTATATATACTGAGATCATTTTGCTGCAGAAGGTAGTGATACGAATGAAAGTACATAGAGGAAACTCTGACTCATAGAAAAGCAAATGTACTTCAGTCATATATCTTCTATCTATATTAAAAAAGGAACCGTGTCTGTCTGTCTGTCTGTCATGTTATAACTTAAGAACGGATTAACGACTTTCAAAAAAATCCAACTACTGTGGATTCTGGTAACTTCCGGGAGTGTTTGGGTACATGGCAAAACACTTTTTTTATGTGTACATGGCCACGCGTGTCGAAATTGCAAATGCCAACACGTGACGTTGGTTATCCTTGCTCGGAGAGCAGTATCTCCCAGAAATCCTTTTTTTTTTTCTTCCCCCATAGATTAGCCATCGCAGCAAAGATTGGTATTTTCGTCAGCGAAGCGACGGGTCTTATATTCTCGTCGATATATTAAAGTAGCAGCATCTCTTTCCACCCATTGGTTGGATATAGTCAGGTTCACTATGTTAACAAATATAATTTCGTTCAAAATTTTGGGAGATGAGCATACTTGTACATTTTTGGAATCATCAGAGCATGGAGAATCCGAAAATCAATGTTGGCATTTGCACAGACACCTGCATGGCCGCCATTTTGGATTTTCAAAATGGCCGCCATAAAATACATATTTTGCACTATCTCGGCTTCTAGTCAACCTAGAAGCTTCATTAAATATGCTAATCCTTTGTTTTCTGGGTCAAGGAATCCAATAAAGGCCTCAAAATAGTGCTCAGGATTATAGAAGAGCAACAAACAAAGGTAATTGAAATCCATTGTCTTTATATTTGTGATATTGTAGCGGCTGCCGCTGGGTTTTCACAATCGCCTTGCACCTATCAAGGACGCGGAGCGCTCACCATGCCGGGCTCGTCCAGGACGCCCGGGCAGGCTCGCCCTCAACTTGCCAGGCCGCAGCCAGGACGCTGGGCCACGCCCCCTGGCGCCGGGCCTGGGCAAACCCCCTGGGATAATAGATATATATTGCTGACCGATAAACGGGTTTTCAGAGTGCCTGAGTGTTTGATTTCATTAAAGCAACTCGGATGAATTCCAGCTTTTTGTCGCGTCCATTCTTCCGATCGACGTGGGAGCCCCAGCTCCTTCATTGGTGACCTATCGACATGGACACGGCAGTCGCCCTTAAACTGCCTACCTTCTGGGAGGCTCACGCGGCGGTTTGGTTCGCACAGGCGGAGTCCCTGTTCGCCCTGCGAGGCATCACGGCCGACGACACCCGCTTCCACCATGTGGTAGCTGCGCTCGGGTCGGCTACCGCGGCCCGCGCCCTGAGCCTCCTCGAAAGCCCGCCAGCCGCTGACAAATACGGCGCGATTAAGAAGCTGCTCCTCGATGCTTTCGCCCTCCCATCGGCGGAACGCGCACGGCGCCTGCTCGAACTGCCTGAGCTCGGCGACACGCGCCCTTCCGAGCGAATGGACTACATGCTTTCACTGCTCGGCGAGCACTCTCCGGCATTCCTGTTCCGGGAGCTGTTCCTCCGTCAGCTGCCTAACCCGGTACGCCTCGCCCTGGCAAGCACGACGATCACAGATCCCCGGGCCCTTGCCAGAGAAGCCGACAAGATCTCCGCCGCAGGACAGCGCATCGCAGCGGCGACATGGGACCCACCGCCGTCCGACGCAACACCCATGGCGCCCGAGCACCCGGCGCGGTCGACGGCCGAACTGCCGACGCAATTGGCGGCCGCTCTACCGAGCCGACCACCTCCAGCACGACGACCGAGGCCTCCACCTGACCAAGCGTGGTGTTACTATCATGCCAGGTTCGGACAGAAGGCCCGGACATGCCGACCCCCGTGCACCTTCGGCAGGCCGGGAAACGGCCGGGCCGGCGTTCATTACCAGCCATGAGCCGGCCACACGGGCAACTTACTGTTCATCACGGATAAAGCGTCCGGACGGCGCTTCCTGTGCGACACCGGCGCCCAACTGAGCGTCATACCCGCCTCTGACCAGGACAGGCAATCCGCGGTTTGCGGCCCCTCCTTGGTTGCGGCCAACGGATCGACTATCCGCACCTTCGGCCCGCGCAACGTCACCCTCTGCTTCGGCGGCCAACGCTTTGCTTGGACGTTTGTAACCGCCAACGTGCCCATGGCTCTGCTAGGCGCCGACTTCCTCTGCGCACACGGACTGCTGGTGGACGTCCAACGGCGTCGTTTAATCAACGCTGAAACCTTCAGCTCCCTGGTATGCACATTGAGCAGCTCCGCGCCGACCGAGCTGGCATGCACCGTCCCGGCGGCGAACGAGTTTGCTCGCCTGCTCACGGAGTTCCCGGCCCTCACGCGGCCGACGTTTTCGGCCGTCGCAGTACGGCATGGGATCGAGCACCACATACCAACCACGGGCCCGCCGGTCTACGCCAGGGCCCGCCGCCTCGACCCAGCCAAGCTCGCCGTAGCGAAGGCCGAATTCGACGCGTTGGAGCACCTCGGCATCGTGCGGCGCTCCGATAGCGCATGGGCCTCGCCACTGCACATCATGCCAAAGCCGGGGGGTGGATGGCGCCCGTGTGGCGACTACCGCCGTCTCAATGACGCTACCACCCCCGACAGGTACCCGATCCCGCATATCCAAGACTTCTCCGCCCATCTGGCGGGACGGGTCATTTTTTCGAAAATTGATCTCATACGGGGATATCACCAGGTACCTGTCAGGGCGGCCGACGTCCCTAAAACGGCAGTCATCACGCCGTTCGGCTTATTCGAATTCTTGCGGATGCCGTTTGGTCTCAAGAACGCGGCTCAGGCGTTCCAGCGCTTGATGGACGGCGTGCTGCGTGACCTGCCGTTCCTTTTCGTTTACCTGGACGACATCCTCGTCGCCAGCACGTCCCGGGCCGAGCACCTCCTCCACCTCCGAACACTGTTCGGGCGCCTCAGCGAGCACGGCCTCATCGTCAACCCGGCCAAATGCCACTTCGGCACGACGGCTGTTGATGTTTTGGGCCACCACATCACCAAGAACGGGGCCGTGCCGCTGCCAACCAAGGTCGAGGCCATCACCACGTTCCCGCGTCCCCGCACCATAAAGGCCCTGCAGGAATTCCTGGGAATGGTGAATTTTTATCACCGCTTCGTGCCCCGCGCTGCTCAACTCATGCGGCCCCTCTACGAAGCCCTCCGGGGCAAGCCGGCCAAGCACGACATCGCCTGGTCCGCAGCAATGGATGCGGCCTTCCAACGCTCAAAGCGGGCCCTCGCCGACGCAACACTGCTCGCTCACCCGGTGCTCAACGCTCCCATCGCCCTCACCACGGATGCCTCCGACTACGCGGTGGGCGCCGTACATGAGCAATGGGTGAACGGGGTTTGGCAGCCACTCGCTTTTTTCAGCCGGCAGCTCCGGCCGAACGAGCTCAAATACAGCACGTTTGACCGGGAGCTCCTCGGTCTACACCTGGCCGTCCGCCATTTCCGCCACCTCCTGGAGGGCCGACCTTTCACGGCGTTCGTCGACCACAAGCCGTTGGTTTACGCCATGGCCAAGGTCACGGAGCCATGGTCGGCCCGCCAACAGCGCCACCTCTCCGCCGTGTCGGAGTTTACCACGGACATCCGGCACGTCGCCGGCAAAAACAACGCCGTGGCCGACTGTCTTTCCCGGGCCAGCGCAAACGCGGTCCACCTGGGCGTGTTTTTTGCGCTTATGGCGGCGGACCAAACCACCGACACCACGGTGCAAGCCCTCCGGGCGGCGGACACGGGCCTCCGCCTGGCCGACATCCCCTGCGCGGACACTGTCCTGCTCTGCGACGTCTCCCAAGGCCAGCCTCGCCCCATCGTGCCCGTCACCTGGCAACGCCGCATCTTCGCCTCCCTCCATGGCCTTTCCCACCCGGGCCGGAAAGCTTCCGAGAAGCTGGTGTCGGCGCGTTTCGTCTGGCACGGCCTTCGTCAGGACGTCCGCGATTGGACCAGCACCTGCACGGCCTGCCAACGGGCCAAGGTCCACCGTCACACCCAGGCCCCGCTGGCACCTTTCACCGTGCCCGAACGACGTTTCGACCACGTCAACGTGGATCTGGTGGGCCCCCTCCCCCCGTCACGGGGGTTCACACACCTGCTCACCATGGTGGACAGGACCACCAGGTGGCCGGAGGCCGTTCCCCTCGTCTCCACCACCACCGCCGACGTGGCGCAGGCTTTCATCGCCACCTGGGTCGCCCGCTTCGGCGCACCGGCGGACATCTCGTCAGACCGCGGACCACAGTTCACCTCCGAGCTGTGGGGCGCGGTCGCCCGCAACCTGGGGGTCAAGCTCCACCGTACTACGGCCTACCACCCCCAAGCAAACGGGTTGTGCGAGCGATTCCACCGCTCCATGAAGGCCGCGCTCATGGCCGGCCTTCAAGACGGCGGTTGGGCCGACCGGCTGCCGTGGGTCCTTTTGGGCCTTCGCACGGCCCCCAAGGAGGACCTCCAGGCATCCACCGCCGAGCTTGTCTATGGCCAGGTGCTACGCGTCCCGGGCGAATTCGTGCCCGACGCTACCAGTCCCTGGTCCGCAGCTCACCAGCGCTCGGACCTCCAGGAGGCCGCCCGACGGTTTGCCCCCGTGCCAACATCCCACCACGGTGACCCCCAGTCCTACGTCCCCCCAGCACTCCGCACAGCGGAGTATGTTTTTGTGCGTCACGACGCACATCGGTGGCCACTCCAGCCGCCGTACGACGGGCCCTTCCGGGTGCTGCGACGGGACGACAAGTCGTTCGTCATCGACATCGGCGGCAGGTCGGACCGGATTGCAGTGGACCGCCTCAAGCCGGCGCACGTGGACGTCGACCACCCACCACGGGTGGCCCTTCCGCCGCGGCGAGGCCGCCCCCCGTCCACGGTGCCCCCCACTCGACCGCCCACCACCTCACCGGACCCCCTCCCACGACCCGCCAGGGGTCGCTTCGGCCGGGTCATCAGGACCCCCCTCAAATTGACCCTGCCGGTGCAAGTCGATTCTGGGGGGACGTGTGTAGCGGCTGCCGCTGGGTTTTCACAATCGCCTTGCACCTATCAAGGACGCGGAGCGCTCACCATGCCGGGCTCGTCCAGGACGCCCGGGCAGGCCCGCGCTCAACTTGCCAGGCCTCGGTCGGGACGCCCGGGCAGGCTCGCCCTCAACTTGCCAGGCCGCAGCCAGGACGCTGGGCCACGCCCCCTGGCGCCGGGCCTGGGCAAACCCCCTGGGATAATAGATATATATTGCTGACCGATAAACGGGTTTTCAGAGTGCCTGAGTGTTTGATTTCATTAAAGCAACTCGGATGAATTCCAGCTTTTTGTCGCGTCCATTCTTCCGATCGACGTGGGAGCCCCAGCTCCTTCAATATAACTTTATTACATAATACATGATATTGCAAGTCCTTTTAAGTTATAGCCGGCGAAGCTGGTGTTGTGAATGAACGAGTACGTATTATGTTGAAAAGCCAGATTTTTCTGGATCCCTTGAGAATTTCGAAGCTTTGACGCACCAAATCGCTCAATGGAGGCCGCCATCTTGAGGATGCGGAAGTATGCGTAACAAATTTTTAAAAGTACAATAGGAGTTTGTTTCACCCGTCTTTTTTTGATTCACAATCTTATGCACCTCTAATTTGTAATTAAAATACATTAAGACCAACCTCGGCCCGCACGGGCCTGGTTATCTTCAATGAAAATCGTCACCAAACACCGGAATCAATGAGATTCGAGCATTTGAAAAAATATTTCAAAAACCAAATCGCTCAATGGAGGTCGCCATCTTCCGGATGCGGAAGCATGCATAAAAAAATTGCGAAAAAGTTCAAGAGGAGTTTGTTTCACCCGTCTTTGTTTGATTCACAATCTTATGCACCTCTAATTTGTAATTAAAATACTTTAAGACCAATCTCGTTCCCCGGACCCACACGGGCCCTGGTTATCTTCAACGAAAATCGTCACCAAACACCGGAACCAACGAGATTCGAGCATTTGAAAAAACATTTCAAAAAAGCCTATTACTGCATTTCGGAGGGTGAAAACGGTGTCAAATATTCTAAAATTGACGAAGAATTATTTTTTAGAAATCTCGCGGCCGTAGGGTGTGGTGGGCACAAGGGGCAATAATTCCGCGCACCAGTGGGTGGCACGAGCGTCCAGGAGGGGGACGAAAGCACATGCCCCGCCTTTCGACCGATCGGCCACGCCCGGGGACTAGGCGTGGCCTCGGCACATATATGCGGGCTCTAAGCTCGAGCCCGCCCAGTGCTGAAGTACGAGCTTTGAATAAAGGCTCTTTGTTATACCAACGCGTTGTGGCCTCCCTCTCTGGCAATCGAGTCGTGTGTGCACAGCACCACACTGGTGACCCCGATTGGTTCAGCCGTTGCTGACCACCGAACATGCCATGGCTACCAACGCCGTCGCAGTCAAACTCCCGGAGTTTTGGGAAGCGCACGCCGACGTTTGGTTTTTGCAAGCCGAAGCTCAATTCCAACTCCGAGGCATAACGGCGGACGAGACCCGGTACAACCACGTGGTCGCCGCCGTCGGGCCCGGCACTGCCGCCCGAGTCGTGTCCATCCTTCGGCGCCCGCCGGGCGACAACAAGTACGAGGCGCTCATACGTCTCCTCATCGCCACGTTCGGGCTCACGGAGATCGAATGGGCCGACCGCCTCCTGGACCTTCCCACCCTCGGCGACACACGACCATCCGTCCGGATGGATTCCATGCTGTCCCTGCTCGGAGACCAGCCCCCGGATTTCTTATTCCGGGTGCTTTTCCTACGCCAGCTACCTGCACAGCTACGCCTCGCGCTGGCCGGTTCCAAAATAAAGGAAACCCGCGCCCTGGCTGGAGAGGCCGACAAGTATTTTGCGGCCTGCGACACGCGGTCGGGGTACGGCGCTGCCGTAGTGGATCCCGGCGCGGAGGCTCCAGCGCTCCCGATTTCCCTCGTGGCTGCTGCTACGCCCCGTCCACTACCGCCACCACCACCGCCGCCGGCACGGCCGCCACGGCCGTTACCGCCGCAAACTTGGTGCTACTACCATGCCAGGTTCGGCCGCCAGGCTAAAACGTGTCACCCACCGTGCTCTTTTGACGGGTCGACACCTTGTCCAGGCGCCGTTTTCTTTGCGACACAGGAGCGCAGGTAAGCGTCTTCCCCGCCTCCACGTCCGACAAGCAAACCGCGGGCCGGGGCCCCGCTTTGCTTGCTGCCAACGGTACACCCATCCACACATTCGGGAAGCGTTGCCTCTCACTGCGGTTCGGAGGGCAGCGCTTTCAATGGTCGTTCGTGACCGCCAGAGTGCCAATGGCACTGCTCGGTGCGGACTTCCTATGTGCGAATGGGCTGTTGGTCGACGTGAAGCGCAGACGGCCCATCCAGGCCGAAACCTTTAGCTCGCTCGCTTGTTCGCTGAGCGGCTCGTTGAGTGGCTCACTGAGCGGCTCACCGAGCGGCTTGCCAAGCGGCTTGCTGGAAGGTTCCGTCCCGGCGAGTTTAGTTTGCACGCTTCCGGCAGCGGACGAATTTACCCGCCTCCTCACCAGTTTCCCGGCCCTCACGCGGCCCACCTTCTCAGCGGTGGCCGTTAAACACGGGGTGGAGCACCATATACCCACGGTCGGGCCGCCGGTCTATGCACGGCGCAAGCTGACTCGGGCCCACGAAGCTCGCCGTGGCGAAAGCGGAGTTCGCCACGCTGGAGCGGCTGGGGATCATACGGCGCTCCAACAGCGCTTGGGCTTCTCCTCTGCACATTGTGCCGAAGCCCGGCGGGGGATGGCGGCCGTGCGGCGACTACCGCCGGCTAAATGATGCCACCACCCCCGACCGCTACCCGGTCCTGCATATCCAGGACTTTTCCGCCCGGTTGGCAAACACGACCGTGTTTTCCAAGGTGGACCTCATCCGGGGCTACCACCAGGTTCCCGTCCAACCGGACGACGTCCCGAAGACGGCCGTCATCACCCTTTTCGGCCTCTTCGAGTTCCTGAGAATGCCTTTCGGGGTGAAGAATGCGGCCCAGGCATTCCAGCGGCTTATGGACAGCGTCTTGCTTGACTTACCTTTCCTGTTTGTCTACCTGGACGACATCCTAGTCACAAGCGCGTCCCGGGAGGAGCACCTGCTCCACCTCCGCACGCTTTTCGAACGCCTGGGCCAGCATGGCCTTATCATCAACCCCGCCAAGTGCCGTTTCGGCGTGGCCACCATCGACTTCTTGGGGCACCGCATCACCAGGCATGGGGCCGTCCCTTTACCGGCCAAGGTGGAGGCGGTCAGGGATTTCCGCGGCCCCGCACGATCAAGGGGCTCCAGGAGTTCCTGGGCATGGTAAATTTTTACCACCGCTTCGTGCCCCACGTCGCCCAGCTGCTCCGCCCCTTGCACGAGGCCCTCCGGGGCAAGCCGGGCAAAGGTGACATCGCCTGGTCGGAGCCGATGGCCACGGCGTTTTCGGGCGCAAAGCTGGCCCTGGCCGACGCCACCATGCTGGCGCACCCGGTGCCCGATGCACCGATCGCCCTCACCACCGACGCGTCGGACTACGCGGTGGGCGCGGTGCACGAGCAGTGGGTGCGTGGTGCTTGGCAACCGCTGGCGTTTTTTAGCCGGCAGCTTCGCCCGCACGAACGCCGCTATAGCACCTTCGACCGCGAGCTGCTCGGGCTCCACCTGGCGGTCCGACACTTCCGCCATCTGCTGGAGGGCCACCCGTTCACGGCTTTCATCGACCACAAGCCCCTTGTGTTCGCGTTGGCCAAGGTCACCGAGCCGTGGTCGGCACGGCAGCAGCGTCACCTCTCTGCCGTGTCCGAGTACACGACGGACATCCGTCACGTGGCGGGTAAAGACAACCCGGTGGCGGATTGCCTTTCCCGGTCCGTCGTGCACGCGGTCCACCTCGGGGTCGACTATGCCTGGATGGCGGAGGACCAGACCGCCGACCCTGGCATCCAGACCTTGCGGACCGCCATCACGGGCCTCCGCGTCACCGAGGTGCCGTTCGACGCCGCGGGCGCGGCCCTCCTATGCGACGTCTCCCTCGGCCGGCCTCGCCCCATCGTGCCCGCCGGCTGGCGGCGCCCAGTTTTCGACGCCGTCCACGGCCTGTCCCACCGGGGCACGAAGGCATCCCAGAAGCTCGTCGCGGCGAAGTTCGTCTGGCATGGCCTCCGGAAGGACGTCCGCGACTGGGCCAGGACGTGCCTCGCGTGCCAGCGCGCAAAGGTCCACCGCCACACCCAGGCCCCGTTGGCCCCGTTTGCGGTGCCCGAGCGTCGGTTCGACCACGTGCACGTCGACTTGGTGGGCCCTCTGCCCCCCTCGCGGGGGTTCACCCACCTCCTCACCATGGTGGACCGCACCACACGGTGGCCGGAGGCCGTCCCATTGGCGGCGACGTCTGCGGCTGATGTGGCGCAAGCCTTCATCGCCACTTGGGTTGCCCGGTTCGGTGCCCCCTCGGACATCTCGTCCGACCACGGCCCCCAATTCACCTCGGAGCTCTGGGCCGCGGTGGCGCAAGGGCTTGGGGTGAAACTACACCACACCACGGCCTACCACCCCCAGGCCAAAGGCCTGTGCGAGCGCTTTCATCGCTCAATGAAGGCTGCGCTCCGGGCCAGCCTCCTCGACGGCGGCTGGGTCGACAGACTCCCCTGGGTCCTGCTGGGCCTCAGGACGGCGCCCAAGGACTACCTGCGCGCATCCTCAGCGGAGCTGGTCTTCGGGCAACCACTGCGGGTACCGGGTGAATTTATCCCCGACTCCACGGCTCCTTGGTCTGCGGCGCAACAGCGCTCCGCCCTTCAGGAGACCGCCCGGAGGTTCGCCCCGGTGCAAACGGCACACCACGGTTGCCCGCCTTCCCACGTCGCCCCGGAGCTTCGCACGGCAAAGTACGTCTTCATCCGGCACGACGCCCACCGGGCACCGCTACGGCCCCCGTCCGACGGGCCCTTCCACGTGCTGGAGACCGGGGACAAATTTTTCACCATCGACATCGGCGGTGCCCCGGATCGCATCTCCGTGGACCGCCTCAAGCCGGCCCACCTCGATCCGGTCCACCCCCCGCAAGCAGCTCTGCCTCCACGTCGAGGCTGCCCCCCGGCGGTCGGACCCCGGCACCCCCCAGCCCCGCCGTCCCGCTACCCCCCAGCCCTGCACCCATCGCCAGGGGGCGTTTCGGCCGGGTCATCCGGCTTCCCCGCAAACTCACCCTTCAGGTGCACGGGAATTCTGGGGGGGCGCGTGTGGCGGGCACAAGGGGCAATAATTCCGCGCACCAGTGGGTGGCGCGAGCGTCCAGGCGGGGGACGAAAGCACATGCCCTGCCTTTCGACCGATCGGCCATGCCCGGGGACTAGGCGTGGACTCGGCACATATATGCGGGCTCTAAGCTCGAGCCTGCCCAGTGCTGAAGTACTGTAGGAGCTTCCCCGCAAACTACGGCTACGGCCCCAGTCACTCCCACGTGTGCTCCCACGTCAATCGGAAGAATGGACGCGACAAAAAGCTGGAATTTGTCCGAGTTTCTTTATTGTCACAAAACAACTCGGGTACTCTGACAAGCCCGTTTATCGGGCAGCAATATATATACACACATTATCCCGGAGCGTTTGCCCGGGAAAGGCGAGAGGGGGCGTGGCCGGGCGTCCTGGCCGCGGCCTGGCAAGTCGAGGGCGGGCATGCCCGGGCGTCCCGGACGCGGCCTGGCAAGTCGAGAGCGGGCGTGGCCGGGCGTGCCCGGGCATGCCGGACGAGGCCTGGCAAGATGAGCGCGGGCCTGCCCGGGCGTCCTGGACGAGCCCGGCATGGTGATCGCTCCGCGTCCTTGGTAGGTGCAAGGCGATTGTGTAAACCCAGCGGTAGCCGCTACACACGTCCCCCCAGAATCGACTTGCACCGGCAGGGTCAATTTGAGGTGGGTCCTGATGACCCGGCCGAAGCGACCCCTGGCGGGTCGTGAGGGGGGGGGGGGGGGTCCGGTGTGGTGGTGGGCGGTCGAGTGGGGGGCACCGTGGACGGGGGACGGCCTCGCCGTGGCGGAAGGGCCAACCGTGGTGGTTGGTCGATGTCCACGTGCGCCGGCTTGAGGCGGTCCACCACAATCCGGTCCGACCTGCCGCCGATGTCGATGACGAACGACTTGTCGTCCCGTCGCAGGACCCGGAAGGGCCCGTCGTACGGCGGCCGGAGTGGCCCCCGATGTGCGTCATGACGCACAAAAACGTACTCCGCTGTGCGAAGCGCTGGGGGGACGTAGGACTGGGGGTCACCATGGTGGGATGTTGGCACGGGGGCAAACCGTCAGGCGGCCTCCTGGAGGTCCGAGCGCTGGTGAGCTGCGGACCAGGGACTGGTAGCGTCGGGCACGAATTCGCCCGGGACGGGTAGCACCTGGCCGTAGACAAGCTCGGCGGTGGATGCCCGGAGGTCCTCCTTGGGGGCCGTGCGGAGGCCCAAAAGGACCCACGGCAGCCGGTCGGCCCAACCGCCGTCCTGAAGGCCAGCCATGAGCGCGGCCTTCATGGAGCGGTGGAATCGCTCACACAACCCGTTGGCTTGGGGGTGGTAGGCCGTAGTACGGTGGAGCTTGACCCCCAGGTTGCGGGCGACCGCGCCCCACAGCTCGGAGGTGAACTGCGGTCCGCGGTCTGACGAGATGTCCGCCGGTGCGCCGAAGCGGGCGACCCAGGTGGCGATGAAAGCCTGCGCCACGTCGGCGGTGGTGGTGGAGACGAGGGAAACAGCCTCCGGCCACCTGGTGGTCCTGTCCACCATGGTGAGCAGGTGTGTGAACCCCCGTGATGGGGGGAGGGGGCCCACCAGATCCACGTTGACGTGGTCGAAACGTCGTTCGGGCACGGTGAAAGGTGCCAGCGGGGCCTGGGTGTGTCGGTGGACCTTGGCCTGTTGGCAGGCTGTGCAGGTGCTGGTCCAATCGCGGACGTCCCGTCGAAGGCCGTACCAGACGAATCGCGCCGACACCAGCTTCTGGGAAGCTTTCCGGCCCGGGTGGGAAAGGCCGTGGAGGGAGGCGAAGATGCGGCGTTGCCAGGTAACGGGCACGATGGGGCGAGGCTGGCCTTGGGAGATGTCGCAGAGCAGGACAGTGTCCGTGAAGGGGATGTCGGCCAGGCGGAGGCCCGTGTCCGCCGCCCAGAGGGCTTGCACCGTGGTGTCGGTGGTTTGGTCCGCCGCCATAAGCGCGAAGTCCACGCCGAGGTGGACCGCGTTCGCGCTGGCCCGAGAAAGACAGTCGGCCACGGCGTTGTTTTTGCCGGCGACGTGCCGGATGTCCGTGGTAAACTCCGACACGGCGGAGAGGTGGCGCTGTTGGCGGGCCGACCACGGCTCCATGACCTTGGCCATTGCGTAAACCAACGGCTTGTGGTCGACGAACGCCGTGGAGGGTCGGCCCTCCAGGAGGTGGCGGAAATGGCGAACGGCCAGGTGTAGACCGAGGAGCTCACGGTCAAACGTGCTGTATTTGAGCTCGTTCGGCCGGAGCTGCCGGCTGAAAAAAGCGAGTGGCTGCCAAACCCCGTTCACCCATTGCTCATGTACGGCGCCCACCGCGTAGTCGGAGGCATCCGTGGTGAGGGCGATGGGAGCGTTGAGCACCGGGTGAGCGAGCAGTGTTGCATCGGCGAGGGCCCGCTTTGAGCTTTGGAAGGCCGCATCCATTGCTGCGGACCAGACGATGTCGTGCTTGGCCGGCTTGCCCCGGAGGGCTTTGTAGAGGGGCCGCATGAGTTGAGCAGCGCAGGGCACGAAGCGGTGATAGAAATTCACCATTCACAGGAATTCCTGCAGGGCCTTTATGGAGCGGGGACGCAGAAACGTGGTGATGGCCTCGACCTTGGTTGGCAGCGGCACGGCCCCGTTCTTGGTGATGTGGTGGCCCAAAAAATCAATGGCCGTCGTGCCGAAGTGGCATTTGGCCGGGTTGACGATGAGGCCGTGCTCGCTGAGGCACCCGAACAGTGTTCGGAGGTGGAGGAGGTGCTCGGCCCGGGACGTGCTGGCGACGAGGATGTCGTCCAGGTAAACGAAGAGGAACGGCAGGTCACGCAGCACGCCGTCCATCAAGCGCTGGAACGCCTGAGCCGCATTCTTGAGGCCAAACGGCATCCGTAGGAATTCGAATAAGCCGAACGGCATGATGACGGCCATTTTAGGGACGTCGGCCACCCTGACAGGTACCTGGTGATATCCCCGTATGAGATCGATTTTTGAAAAAATGACCCGTCCTGCCAGACGGGCGGAGAAGTCTTGGATGTGCGGGATCGGATACCTGTCGGGGGTGGTAGCGTTAAGGCGGCGGTAGTCGCCACATGGGCGCCAGCCGCCCCCTGGCTTTAGGACAATGTGCAGTGGTGAAGCCCACGCGCTATCGGAGCGCCGCACGATGCCGAGGTGTTCCAAAGCGTCGAACTCGGCTTTGGCCACGGCGAGCTTGGCTGGGTCGAGGCGGCGGGCTCTGGCGTAGACCGGCGAGCCCGTGGTTGGTATGTGGTGCTCGTTCCCATGTCGTACTGCGACGGCCGAAAACGTCGGCCGCATGAGGGCCGGGAACTCCGTGAGCAGGCGAGCAAACTCGTTCGCCGCCGGGAGGGCGCATGCCAGCTCGGTCGGAGCGGAGCTGCTCAATGTGCATACCAGGGAGCTGAAGGTCTCGGCGTTGATGAGGCGACGCCGTTGGACGTCCACCAGCAGTCCATGTGCGCAGAGGAAGTCGGCGCCTAGCAGAGCCATGGGCACGTTTGCGGTTACAAATGTCCAAGTAAAGCGTTGGCCGCTGAAGCAGAGGGTGACGTTGCGTGGGCCGAAGGTGCGGATGGCCGATCCGTTGGCCGCAACCAAGGAGGGGCCGCAAACCGTGGACTGCTTGTCCTGATCAGAGGCGGGTATGACGCTCAGTTGGGCGCCGGTGTCGCACAGGAAGCGCCGTCCGGATGCTTTGTCCGTGATGAAAAGTAAGTTGCCCGTGTGGCCGGCGCTCATGGCTGGTAATGAACGCCGGCCCGGCCGTTTCCCAGCCTGCCGAAGGTGCACGGGGGTCGGCATGTCCGGGCCTTCTGTCCGAACCTGGCATGATAGTAACACCATGCTTGGTCAGGTGGAGGCCCCGGTCGTCGTGCTGGAGGTGGTCGGCTCGGCGTAGCGGCCGCCAATTGCGTCGGCAGTTCGGTCGTCGACCGTGCCGGGTGCTCGGGCGCCATGGGCGTTGCGTCGGACGGCGGTGGGCCCCAGGTCGCTGCTGCAATGCGTTGGCCTGCCGCGGAGATCTTGTCGGCTTCCCTGGCGAGGGCGCGGGGATCCGTGATCGTCGTGCTCGTCAGGGCGGCTAGGCAGCTGACGGAGGAACAGCTCCCGGAACAGGAATGCCAGAGAGTGCTCGCCGAGCAGCGAAAGCATGTAGTCCATTCGCTCGGACGGGCGCGTGTCGCCGAGCTCGGGCAGGTCGAGCAGGCGCCGTGCGCGTTCCGCCGATGGGAGGGCGAAAGCGTCAAGGAGGAGCTTTTTAATCGCGCCGTGTTTGTCAGCGGCTGGCGGGCTCTCGAGGAGGCTCAGGGCGCGGGCCGCAGTGGCTGAACCGAGCGCTGCTACCACATGGTGGAAGCGGGTGTCGTCGGCCGTAATGCCTCGCAGGGTGAACAGGGAGTCCGCCTGGGCGAACCAAACCGCCGCGTGAGCCTCCCAGAAGGTAGGCAGTTTAAGGGCAACTGCCGTGTCCATGTCGGTAGGTCACCAATGTAGGAGCTGTGCTCCCACGTCAATCGGAAGAATGGACGCGACAAAAAGCTGGAATTCGTCCGAGTTTCTTTATTGTCACAAAACAACTCGGGTACTCTGACAAGCCCGTTTATCGGGCAGCAATATATATACACACGTTATCCCGGAGCGTTTGCCCGGGAAAGGCGAGAGGGGGCGTGGCCGGGCGTCCTGGCCGCGGCCTGGCAAGTCGAGGGCGGGCATGCCCGGGCATGCCCGGGCGTCCCGGACGCGGCCTGGCAAGTCGAGAGCGGGCGTGGCCGGGCGTGCCCGGGCATGCCCGGGCGTCCCGGCCGAGGCCTGGCAAGTTGAGCGCGGGCCTGCCCGGGCGTCCTGGACGAGCCCGGCATGGTGATCGCTCCGCGTCCTTGGTAGGTGCAAGGTGATTGTGTAAACCCAGCGGTAGCCGCTACAGTACAAGCTTTGAATAAAGACTCTTTGTTATCCCAACGCGTTGTGGCCTACTTCTCTGGCAATCGAGTCGTGTGTGCACAGCACCACAAGGGGATAGTTTTTCATGGCCGGAAATATCCGAAGTTGAGACGGAATTCACCGAATTAATCAAGAAGGAAATTTTATAAATTTTAATCTCATCCAGAATGCAAATGGTGTCATTTTGATCTAGGTACGGTACCTACTACACCTACCTACTACCAACTACCTAACCTACTGATGCCATAGTGATGGGTAAAATAGTGACAAGAGGCTTTGGCTTCGCCGGCTCATTGCGGCTTTGCAGTCGGGTACTAGTAGGTATGGGTTTATAAAGCAAGAAAGCAGCTTTGTTAGTATCAGATTGAACTATAAGTCCTATACACAGGATCGACTGGGTCTATACCGTTCAGGAATATGCTTTTACAGATCTCCATCACTGTCCTGAGTGTCATTTTCATGCAGGTGTCTACGCAAACGCAAACATTAATATTTGGATTCCTCATGGTCTGAATATTCCAAAAATGTATCGTTTTGCTAATCTCCAAAAATTTTGAACGAAAAAAAATCGTGAACTTGATCTGACTCCACCCCCTGGCCTGACTCCACCCCCGACGATTTAATTAGTAGGAAGGTTGACTCCACCCAGCACCCACCGGCATTTTTATTTTCATGCAGTTCAGGCCGAACACATTGTCGAACCTGTCTTATTCACAATCGCCATACTCTACCTTTACATTGCTAAAACATAAACTTATGGGAGCATGCGTGGCAGCGCGTCGTTGCTTATACACCCCCCCAAAAGTGGCGGGTTTTTCGTTCCATTTATGTCCCTGCTCGTGATCTTTAAATGCAGAAAGCAGCCTAATGAATCGTGCTTGATGCATATTCAGCTTTAAGGTAGCTTTGTAAAGAACTGCAGAGTTGCAAGATGCTACAATCTATACACCGCTTTTTCAAAGTGAAGCCATCGAACACTGACACACATGACGACTTCATGGTATTATCGCTGTCGTCGAAGCCACAAAATTCTTCCAGAATATATTTACGTTTCGTACTTCTATTACACCGGCTCGACAATTGAAAAACGAATCCCGACGGAAAATGCTTGCGATTTCCAACGCCCAATCGCGAAAAATGTAAAACAACCATTTCTAGCTTCTTCCAGAAAGCCGACAAGCCCGTGAGATATGAGTTTGCGTGGCTGTGAGAGTGCGAGGCAGCTAAAATTGCAAAACTCACGCTGGAAAATAGAAACTTGAGGGTTGGCGACTGGCGTGCCTGTGTTGGTTAATGTTTGCCAGAAATTTCATCAGCAATATAATCGATTGAATACATTGTCGATTGTTGTATCTCCACATTATTAAAGCTTGCTATTTTTTAAGCTCTGCTTGCAATTTTGGAGTAAATAATCTTTTCGCCTGGTGTCTGATAACCATGGCAGTGTCGTGCGCGACTGCATATGTTTTCCTTAAACGTTCAAAACGTGTATCAAGTAAACGTTTCCCTCACTAATTGTGTACGGTGCGATCGTCCTTATTTAATGTATAATGTCGTTTGATAGATCGGCTGCATTTGAAAAATCCAATTTTAAGGAATAAGAGAGGAAATCTGTGGTAATGGTAATTATTATTAATTGTCATGTGTACTTGTTTGGTGTTTATAGGCTGTGATGATGATACACAGTAATAACGCAATTTCATGGACCTCATTTAAATGAAATTGCTTTACGTTGTCAGTTGACGCGCACGTTGACTTTTTACAGTTGCTTGGACGTTGGTGTAATTATTACGAAGTTCGTATTTTAAAGACGTGACGTTTTGTGTCGTATGAATGTTTCTATTTACATAAGAATGGAGCATAACGGAAGAGGATTACCTGAAGAAGAAAATAAATAAATAAGCAGTGGACTTGACGCCCTTAGTGGGGTGAGGGTTGCGGGGACGCCGGTGTGCGCTTCTGGTTTTTCGGCCTATAGGCGGTACCCGGCCCAAACAAACAAACAAACTATGGACCCAGCCAGGATCGTGGACGCTCTTCGGGGCACCATGGACCCTCAGCTGAGGCAAGCAGCGGAGACTGAGCTCAACCAAGTGAGTGTTTGTGCGTCGGCCCAGATCCGTTTCCCTCCAATTCTCGCCTCTTCCGGCTTGTCCACCTTATCGTTACGCCGCTTAATGAGATATTTTATGAACATCTTCTGCAATGTTTGAAGCTTTCATTCACTGTACGTGTACCTCGCCGGCAAAATTCGTGAACGAAAGTTAAACAAACAATTTCCCATTTTAAAGAACGAGGCGAGGAAGTCGAGCCTCGCTGATCATGATTCATGGTTTAATCAAGTCGGCGTGGTGTACTTCATTAACGTGTTGCATGTTTACCTACGAGTCTCAATGAGGATGTAAAATGAAGTGAAACACGCGAAAAAACATTGATAACGTTGTTGTTGTTGTTTATTTTTTGTTATTTTTTTTGTTGATTCCAGAAATATTACTATAATGTATATAATTTTGTTTCCTTCTTCCGTGTCCTAAGGCTAAAACTTTTTTTTTTTTTTTTTTTAAATATTAAACAAGTTTCTCATAAATTCGTAAACACAATTTTTAAACGGATATCTTGTCATTTCTGACAACTTCTCTATATGTTAATATCGTGGCAAAAAATAATTAACGGAGAAAATACGAATATAAATTGCTGCACCTCCTTCCGACGAGAAAAGGCCAATCATAGAGCAGCGATACATCATGTGATCATATCAGCCAATGAGCGGCCTTCTCAGTTAGCATTTAGGGTTAGGGTTACATGAGATTCATTAAAATTTGATATTTATTTCGGTCAAAATAACATTTTTGATTGGGATGGGGGTTAACAGATGGGCAACAACTTTAGATTTTCTTTTCATTTTCTTTTGGGCAATTTTTTGATGATTGGGCAACACATGCTAAAACATTGCGACCGGATATGATAGTGATACTGAGGTGCAAAAAAGAAAATAAGCATTGCTAATTGAGGCTTCAGTGCCATGGCTAACCCCCTTTTTTTTTTTTTAGCCTAAACAATGCATAACTCAGGAAAATCGCCAAATACCAAGACCTCAAAAATGAAGTGAAAAGATCCTGAAAGCTGAAGAGCTCTGAAATTGTACCAACGATTATTGGAGCAACGGGAATGATTAAAAAATACCTTAGAGTCCTTAAAACTATCGTGGGGAATATTACGACAAATGAACTGCATTTGGAAGGTGTCCGAGGCTCAGTGACTATCCTCAAAAGAACTCTCGGAACAAAACCTTGAGAACAAGAAGACTTCACAAACTGATCCATGAATCATGATCCCTTACTGAAACGGAGGTGGATACTTTGAAACTGGAGAGGACTCCGTTCCACCTTCGAAAACCTGCATATGAGGATAACAACCAAAGATACACACACATACATTCGTTTCCTTTTCTTTCTTTCTTTTTTTGTGTATACAAGATTGAGGCTCATGTAAGAGCTAATGCCAATCACACAAAAAAACATAAACAAACGGACACACAAAACATACAATAAAGGGAGCGGGAGACAAGATGGGGAGAGAGAGGGAAACACACACATACAACAGTAGAGAACAGGAACAACGGAAGATCCGTGGGAGGGAGAGGGATTGGTGGGTGGAGGCATGGGAAGGTGGGGGAGGGGGGTGGGAAAGGTAGAAAACACATGGACACTGCCAGAACCTCCAGGAAAGAAAGAAGTCGGGATTTCAAAAAAAAAAGTGGATCTGGGGTGAATTAAGGGGGTAGAAGAGATAAAGGTTTTGGATGGGGGAACATAAGAGATAGTGGTGAACAGCTGTTTTAAAGACCTGGAGGAAGGAGTGGGATTTAAGAGAGTGAGGGAGTTTGTTCCAGAGGCGGGAGTAAAGAGGAATGAAGGAGTGAAGGTGAGCAGAGAGTCTTGATTTTGGCAGTTTAACCATAAGAGGGTTGCAGGCAGATCTTGTGCGACCTGTAGGAATATTTGGGGGACAGAGCACAGATAAAGCTAGGGGAGCAAGGCCAGATAGGAGTTTGTAGAAGACAGAAAGACCACCATCCTGCCTGCGGTGAGTGAGTGAGTGAAAGGCCCTCGGAGTTAGCTTAATCGCGGGAGATTCCAATGATTCTGAAAGCTTTGCTTTCAACAGCGTGAAGCCGAGCTCGGTGTGAGGCAGGAGCACCGGCCCAGAGGGGAGAGTAGTATTCCATCGAGCTGTGGATGAAGGGTGAGGGTGATGGAATATAAAACCTGTGTTCATATCTCACCTCTATGCAACTAAATTCAAGATTTTTTTTTTCCACTCATGAGAAGCGAGATGTGATTATGAATAAGCTTTTGGGTGATTTGAGGTAAGGGTGGGGCACAGAACAATCTAATAACTAGTGGTGGGCAACAGATGCTAATCACAGGGCTGCAGAACTCCCTTTACTGTAATTGCAAAAAGGTGACATTTTTCCTTTGAGACCCTTTTTAACATTTGAGACCCTTTCAACACTTTGACATCTTTAGACCCCTTCACCCTTTAGATATTCTGGACCCCTAGAAACTTTAGACCTTTCGACCTTTGCACCCTTTAAGTCCCTTTAGACCCCTTAGACCTGAACACCATTTAGACCGATTACACCCTTCAGACCCGTTGGACAGCTTGGATCTAGAGCAATCATGACCATTTAGAGTTTAGACCACTTCGAGACCTTTTTACATGATTGAGAGATTAAACCCTTTTGACCCTTTAGACCGAACTAATAGTTCTATTCGAATGTACCCATTAGACCTGCAGACATCTCGAACCTGTTTGGCACACATCATGCAAACATCAAAAGAGTCTTCTTGCAAAAGACAGACGATGCTTTTTCAGGAAGTAATGTGCAAACTTGACCCACCCTGGGGGTGGGTACTCTGCTACTCCGTTTTTAATATGCTAGCCTTGGTTGTTGCCTGCAAATTACACAATACATCTTTCTCGATTTGGGTTCACAATCACCACCAGCAAGTGTCTGTGTGTTTTAACTGCTTAATATATTGCTGGTTAAATATGTACATGGAAACAACCAACATGCACTCATTGCGAATGGATGGAGGGATGGACATGTACCAACCATTATTCAAAGAAAGAAGTAAGTATAGCTTCGCAAGATAATCTCTTGTGAACACCCTTACCTTGCTTACATTATTTTTGATGTGCCATCCCTACATCATTTTCCATTTAAAAAATAAACGTTTTTTATTACTTGTAAAATAATACATTCACAAAATTTCACAGGAGGGTTTGACGTGTCACTGGGAGATGTTTAACATGCGATGCTGATTATCACCAGATCACAAACTAACTGATGCAGACATCCCCAGTGTGTTTCTATCGATCTGTTTATTTTACCCATACTAAAACCCTATATGAATGATCGTTTTAAGGCCATTTTTCCTTGCTAGAGCGGGGGTTGGCCTTGCGGGCCCCATGATAATCATGGTTCCCTGTTTGAGGCAATGTTTTTATGGCCGGATGCCCTTCCTGACGCCAACCCTTGGTCGCCTCTTACGATGCGCAGGGATACGGTGCATCTATTCTAAACCGGGGTACACAAGTCCTATATATTCCCTATATTTTACCTGCCCCTTTTAACCCTAAAAAATTAGTTTAATTGCCCCACACTATCACTGTGAGGGAAGACTTTGTGTGTTTGTGTGTTGTGGAACGGCACAACAGTAAACACGTACTCCCCAAGTCCTGCTTCCTCTTCCTCCTGTCCATAAGGACAAGCTCTTTGCTAGTACTGCTATATAACACAACAATCTTTATCTTCAAACTTACTTTATGCTTTAAAGCTTTTGAAAATGAGCCACTCCCCCCCTCCCCCGAAAAATGTGGTTGATTATCTTGGGCAGTGGCTCTTCATGTATGGTTATTTAGAATAAGAGACCAAGTTTGCTTTACAAGGAACTTCAACGCAGGAGCCCATCAAGTCTGCATAAATCGCACCAACATCTTGGTACCACCCTCCTGCCACCCCCCCCCCCCCAATTCCCATTATATTAATTCCAGATACTTATCCAATTTGATTCAAAAACAATCCCTCGATTCTGGTGTCACTGTTCTTTCAGGGAGATGATCCCATGCATTCACCACTGAGTGAAAGACCCTTGCCTTACTACCTTGCCTTACTTGCTCTTGAAATGTGTCCCCTTGTCATGTGTCCATTCTGCTGAAAAATTCATCTGCACTTATTCTGTCTATATCCTTAGTTCATAATCTTAAACATCTCTATCAGATCCCCTCACAATCGTCTTTTTTTCTCGTGTAAAAAGTCATGTATTTGTTGCAGATACACAAGATCATTAGTTTTGCACCAACCCTGCTGCAGATAGTGATGACTGAGCAATTGGACAAGTGTGTTCGCCAAGCAGGTAAGGTATTGCTTGCTGGTCATCAAAATGACAGTTGTATTCAAATATTTCACTTTGAATTGTGCATTTTAGGGATTTATTTTTTATGTTTGTTTTTATGTTTAAGAGTACTTTTTCATATATTTTTTTGCAAGTCAGTCTGGCCAAAATAGCTGATCAAGTGACTCGACTGTACTGGGGTGTCAGCTGCAAGAAAATATAATAAACCTGTACATCCATTCTTCTATTTACGAAGGGGATGTATTCTGAGAAATCATCGTGTTGAGCGAAAATGCTTTAATCAAGAGTGTTTTTATGACGTAGCCCATCGGGCAGAGCCGTCTAGAACAGTGTTTGTCCGTTCGTCCATATGTATGTATGTATGTATGATTGTATGTATGTCCCCTTAAACGTATACCAATCAGAGCTGAGATTCTGGTCACATGACATGGTGATGTGATTACGTCTGTCATTACGGCATACAATGGCTAACTCTCCACACTCCGCCATTTTGATTTATATGCCTTTCATGCCGAACATATCGTCGAACCTGTCATATATCACAATCGCCATGCTCTGCCTTTACGTTTTTCATTCAGTGTGAAACACAAACAAACCGATAGTTAAAATGACCATCAAATATCGAAAGCATCGGCCTTATGGCTTTTCAAACAATATGGTACGTATAGGCCTTTGGCATTATGACTCACCTTCCGCTTCGGACAAATTAAGCTCAGGTTTCTTTATACAGTGATATCGTTTCAGTTGTATCGTTTTCGTAATAATAATAATAATATTATAGTAAATATAACAAGAACACTTTAATCCCAATGTCGTGAATGGAAAGTTGATGGATTGAAGTGGTGTAACCACGGAAGTAAGGAATTCACCTCAGTTAAAAAAAAAAATTTTTAATAATAAAATTTTCTTTATAATAACCGAACGTAAATCTAAATGTAAATCTAATCGTAGCACTAATCCCTTTGTGGTGACTACAACGTTACTGGAGGTTATATATATATATATATATTGTTACGGTCCGTGGATTAGATGTTATTTACCGAGCGGAGGCACCGCGGCAGAACAGTTTTTCCCCGACTAAACCCGATTCACCCAAACGTTGGCCATATCGCGCCACAGATATTCAATGTGGAAAACTCTAAAGCGACCGAATGCAAAGAGGAAGAAGAAGACGTACAGAAGAGTAACGGGATTTATTATTTACACACGCACAAGCAAAAAGAGCAGTCACGGTTATTTACAGGGGACATGAAAAAGCAGGTGACACTGAAAATTACTAGCTTATACAGACTTAATTACCTACCCAGGACAGAACAAACAAAACAAACTCACGTACACGAATGGGGAACTTGCAGGCAGGAATGGCTGGAAGGAGAGGAAAGTCCAATGGGTCCGGCAGCACGATCCGCGCGTTGGGCAGCCGCCGTTCCTTCGCGGCCCTGCTCCGAACTGCCGTCCAGGCCCCAAGCGGCTGGCGAGTGTTGTTGCTGCTGTGGACGCTGCTGCTGGTGCTGCTGTGGACGCTGCTGCTGCTGCTGCTGCTGCTGTGGACGCTGCTGCTGGCGAGCAAGGCGACGAATAGCAGGCTTTGTGCTTCCCTGGATGATCTCTGCTTTTGGGCCTCACAACTCAGCTCATCTCTCGTAAAAGCTCCTCTCCTTTCTCTTTGGGGAACGTCCCGCTGTGGGTTATATAGGCCCCGCCCCTCAACCTTCGCGAACCTCCTTGATGTTTCTCTCCACACCCTCTCCAAGTCCAACCCCTTGTTCGTGGTTGGTTGAGTGGGGCTGACTCACTCCTCCCCTCTCTGACGAGGTGGGGACCCGCCTTTCTTCCCCAACCCTGCCTCGTGGTCAATGGCGGCTTTGGAGGGGATGTAACTGCCAAATTGAGGCTTGGCCATTACGAAAGGGGAAATGGAGGTTTTTGGGAATGGGAATGAAAGGAATCTATCTTTTTCACTTGGTACAATGGAGTGTCAGTTTAATGGAAGACAAGGCCTTACCCTAAAACACATAATAAGGATATAAACTACTGAACAAGGGTTTTATCGTGTCCTTCAATGTGGTGTTTCATGGAATTAACTACCGGGACGCCCTTTTTACCTTTACACAACTCTGGAGGCAGGAGGGGCCATAATCAACAATGTTACACAGCAATTTCCAATACAATACACACAATCAAAAACATACCATCCTCATATCCGCAACAATATATATATATATATATATATATATATATATATATATATATATATATATATATATATATATATATATATATATATATAACTGTAAGAAATAGTAGAAACTCCAAAGTACGAGCAGGGCGTCTCATTTGTATTGAATAAATAATCATTAGATTGAATAAGACGCGGACGTAGCTTCAGGACGTCGATCTTTAATTGTCGACAAGCTTTCGACCAACAAAGGTCTTCTTCTGAGTCAGCCCCAAGTTCAACGGAAGTGTTTGAACGGTCAACGGTCATTCCGCAATCAATCAATTACACTGCGGCACGGGCGGGGGGTATTTCCTTACGTCCCGGAAGGCGCTGGTACTTAGGTCATAGGACGGACAGGCCTAATACCCTATCCAGCGCTGACCGGGCGTGACGTTATACCCTCAGGATCGGCGACGGCCAGTATAAAGGACAAGGGGTTAACCCCCCTTGGCAAGGGGAGCGCCGTCGTCCCAGATCCATAACAATTGGTGTCAGGAGTGGGATTTGAAGCCCGAACCAATTTTTTTTTTAAACATCCAAAAATTTGGTCAAAATTACGAGCGGCCGAAATTGTTATTAACATCCAAATTAAAGTCGCGCCATGGATAATCAAGGCGACCAGATGCCGGTAGGGGAGTTAGAAGAGGGGGTAGAGTCGACCCAGGACCCCAGGGAGGCAGTGGGAATCATGGAGGAGGAGCGCAATACGCATTCGGTAGCGGGGGTTGCAGGCGCACAAAATGGCGGCGGCTCGCACGTGGCTGCGGCAGCCACGCCCGCTGCACTAATGGGGGTGGGCGACATGCGAGCCCTCATGGAGCAATTTATGGCGCAAATGCAGGCGTCCCTCAACCTGCAGAGGGACGAGACGAGGGCTCAGGGTGAGCAATTGGGAAGTCAATTTGGGGAATTGAGATATGATTGGAAAACCAAATTAGGGGGGCTAGGAAGCAAATTAGAGGGGTTAGACAATAAATGTAAGGGATTAAACAGCAAATTGGGAGGACTAGGAAACAAGTTGGGAAGCAAATTGGAGGGATTTGGAAGCAAATTAGGGGACAAACTGGGGGGCATAATTGGCGAAGCCAAAGAAATTAATGAGGGGTTGGCAAGGGACAAGGCCGCACATGAGGTAAGGGAAGCCAAGAGGGAGGTTAACCGCAGGTTGGGCGAGGAGTTGCGGGGGTGCACGACGAGGTAACGCGGGTTGAGAAGCGCGGGTTGAGCGAGTTGGAGCAAAGCGCGGTTAAAATGACGGGTATAGAGATCGCGACCCGGGGTTTGGGGAAGCCGGCGACCGCTGAGGTAGAAGAGGGAATGTTAATAAAGCCAGCGGTCGTCGGGGCGAATAAAGAAAAAGTAGCTGGAATTGAAATTGAAAAGACGACGGAGGTAGCCCAGGAATTGAAGGGAGAGGTGGATATTGTACAAAGTCTAAATTCACATCCTGATGCCATACTTGCTAATCCTTATAAAGATTTGCAGGTGCGCGTGGAGAGGAGGATCCCAAAGGTGAGTCATGCTGTATATGGTGCTAAGAGGTTTTGCAGGAAGATGTTTGGCGCGAAAAGAATTTTCACGCGCTTGGGATCCCAGCGTACCGCGGGCGTTTGTGGGAGGTCCGTTGGGCGCTGTGTGTGTGGAAATGGCGCGCGTGTAAGAAAAGAGTGTGCGTCGAGGAGTGAGTGTGTTACAAAGTGTGGGAGTGATACCGAGTGCGAGCGAGAATGCACGTCGGAGTGTACGGAGTGTGACACGGAGAGTGAGTTTGTGGTGGCGCGAGTGTGGGAGAGCACATCGGAGCGTGTGATGGTGAGTGTTGCAGAGGATGTAACAGGAGAGTGTGCGCAAGGTGCGCGAGAGGTGTGGTGTGTAACAGGAGAGTGTGCGCAAGATGGTGCGCGAGAGGTGTGGTGTGTAACAGGGAGTGTGGTGGTGGAATGGACGAAGTGTGTGGGATGCACGGGAGGCGCCGAGACGCCGGGTTTTGCGAGTGTGAAAGGGGTCGTGTATGCGTGTGAGCATGCGAGTAAGGCATCGACGTGGACCGGAGCAGCGGTTAGACCAACGGTGAGCCAACGCGAGCCCTCGGTCCGTGCCGGGCTGCGGGTATTGCGGGTGCCGGCGGGGATCGGTGCTGCGTCGCTTCTCTTCGGAGCGTCGTGCACGATCCGGGCCTGGCCCCGCCCCGCACGGTCGAGTCCGGGCCTTGCCGGGCAAGGCGACCGGCCCGGTTCAAGGGCAGGTAGGTGGGATCGGAGCGGCGCCCCCTTGTGGTGGCGGCGTTCCGCCCGGGCAAGGTTGGCCCATCGTGCTTGGGAGCGAAAGGCCCTGCGTAGGGATGGTGCTTTAAACCTGGGCTCAACCAAACCTCCTCCCCTGAACCAAATGCCGGACGGACTCAACCTGCAGGCGACCAAATCACCCGAATTCATTGCTCGGCTTTGCGAAGCCGCGCTTTGAGAATGTAATGACGCACCGAGGCTCAGATATAGCGGACTGTGATGATGATGATAGTGTTTTGACTCGAAATTGGGAATAGTGAATAGGATTGGCAGTAATGATTGGCAAATTTGATGGGTAAAAATGATTGGTAGTAAAGATTGGCAAATTTTGATTGGCGAGAATTTAATGGCAAAATTGATAATGGGAGATGCACGATGTGCAAGGATGGTAAATCCACCATCCCTCGCATCACCCGGGCACATGAGCACTAGTTATGGGGTTATGGCAGTGTAAGCTCGCCGAGGGAGGGTTTGGATAATTGTATAGGGACTTAGAAATGACCATAGGTAACTGTAGGGTTAAGTAGCGACATGATACCTGCAGTAGGGGACGTAGGTAGATTAGCTGGTTGATAACGACGAGGGAGCGCAATAGTATAAGGGGCGACTGGGAAGCGCGAGTTTCAGAAGGGAGTAGTTCGATCAGATGATGCTGTGTGTGTGTGTGTAGAAGAGTATTGAGCAGAGTATTGTGAGTGTGGGTGAGTGCATTGTATTGAATGAAGAAGCCTGGGAGGAAGGAGGGTGCAGGACGCACCAGGTGTGTGAGCACAGGTGTGCCAGTGAGTAAACAGGTGTATGGAGAATGGTTGAATAAATGGTCTGGAATACATGGAGTATGGAATGGATGGTGTGGAGTGAGTATGGTGGAAACTGTGGAGTGGAGTGGTTGGTGCGAAGGTAGTGGATGGGGAGGATGGACCCCATCACGAATACCCGGGGAGGGTAGTTTAAGAGTTAGGTAGAGGGTATAGGTAAATTGTGGTTGGATATTGGCATCTGTGGTGCGTGTGGAAGAATGGTGTTTGGATGGGTGCGTGAGTCTGTGGAAATGGCTGGGCGTGTGGCCTGTTAGAGGGATGGTTGGTTGAGCGCTCCGCCACTGTTAGGATGTTGGCCAGGTGAGGCTGCAGGTAGGCTTTGGGAGCCAGTAGAGTTGAGTGGGGCCCGAGGATCCGGAGGACGGACCCGGGTAGCCCAGTGCCAGAGAGGGCACCGAGGGGGTAAGTGCCAGGGAGGGCCTTCCCCAATTAGATAGGTAGGGTGAGGAGCTAGGCAAGCTCGGGAGACAACTTCAGTGGCGGAGGCGCACAGGTTAGGGGAGCCACACGACTGTTAACAGACCTGTTAGGGGAGCCACACGACTCAGCCCCGAAATTGTGCAAAGGCACAGGGAGTTGAACCGGGGGAGTGAGACCCCAAATTGGAGAGCACCACAGTTTGGCCAATGGGAGTTTGGTTCTTAAAACCGCATAGAGTGTAAGATGGCCAATGGTTTGGCAGGGAAAGACCCCGGGTAGTGTAAAGTGTGTTAAAGTCATTTAGAAGGTAGATAGGATTGAAATCTCCTCGCACCATCTGCATCCACTCACCTGAGGTGACGTAACTCCACACCATGCCATGTTTTTATTATTTTTGATACAAATGTTTGGAATGTGAGACGCATCATGACATGGGTGTGACATTGTGCTTTGTTGTTCCATCTCTCCCTCCTTATGAGGATTGATGATGAATTGGGTGATGGCAAATTTTGGATAGTGGGATTGTGAAGACGAATTTGGTATAGGGGAAAAATGGGGAAGACGTGACATTAGCGACGAATTTGTAAATGTGTAGATTTTGTAAATATGGGGTAAGGGCAAGGGTAGAATAGGTGACAGGGGGGGTGACGTACGGTAGGGACGAGCTTTCTCACTTCGCTCTCCGTACGCACTTCGCCTTGCATTGCCTTGATTGATGTGTACCCTTGTGACCTTACCCCTTGCTCATCTGTCTTTTCCCCCCTTGTCTCCCACATGAGGACCTTGTGCGCCACTGGGCGCCGAGGGGAGCGTGCGTGAGTCCGCCATTGTGCGCCCGAAACTCCCGGAACCAGCTGTCTGCATCGATGCACCACCTTATGGACCACATGTCTGTGGCCGAGCACCACTTATGGACCCCATGGGTTGGGGCAAGGCCCCTCTGCTGGAACCGGCCATGAGGGCCCGAGATCTTGCTGGCGGACCTTGGCCACAGGGCACCGATGCCCCACAGGTGAACCACACTAGTCGGCCCTGTGGGCCATAAATAAATAAAAATGGACACGTTGGGTGCAAGTTTTATTGCAAGTAGGCCGCCAGCAAAGATGACGACAACATCTGGAAGATAGTAATAGCCAGCAGAGGGAGCCGAAGAGCAAGAGACCACCAGCAGGGTTAGGGGTTGTTTGGTTATTTTTATTATTGAACAATGGTGACTGTGCACCGATTGGTGCTTGAGGGTGCTTTCATGGTGCGTCGATGCAGAGCAGACTGTCTCCCCCCCCCCCCCCCCCCCCCCCCCAGAAAGAACAATCACAGGTCCTGGGTTGCGTTTTGTAAATAAAAGTAGCGTCAATTGTAAATAATGCTCCCCACCGTAAATGTATAGCTTGAAGACCATTCCGCAATTCGGTTAACTGTGGGCGTGAATCTGTTAGGCAGGGTGCAATGGAGCAGCGGGACATTTATTTATGTTTTAAAACTGTCGCACTCAGGGTCAGGTTAAAAGTAGAGGGAACTACACCTACGTGCCACACTAAAAGTTAAGGTAAGAGGCCCGGGACGTGCCTAAGAGGAGGAGGGTGCAGTGTTGTGGATTATGAGGATTGTTTTTTTTATTGTGTTTTTATTGTATAGTAAATTGTTGTTAAAATATCGCCCTCCTTGCTCCAGTGTTGTAAAAAGGTCAAAGGGTGTTCCCGTAGTTAGTTCCATAAAGCATACATGAAGGACACCATAATACCCCTGTTCAGTAGTTTATTTCCTTATTATGTGTATTAGAGTAAGGCCTTGTCTTCCATTAAGATGACACTCCATTGCACCAAGTGAAACAAGATAGATCCCCTTTCATTCCTATTCCCAAAACCTCCATTTCCAACTGCGTCATTGCCAAGCCTCAATTGCCAACTACATCCCCTCCAAGCCTCAATTACCAACTGCACTGGGCAGTTTGTCAGGTTTGCTACAGCTGTTGGTTGTTGATTTCACCCCAAAACCACCATTAGCCATGAGGTAAGGTCGGGGAAGAAGGGCGTGCCCGCCCATCGTCATCAAGGGTGGAGTCAGAGGGCCTGTGCCCACCAATCAGGGCCGAAGCGAGCTCACCGAGGGGCGTGTCCTGAAGGCCGGCTGCTTGATCGCCTGAGGCGCTATAAAAGCGCGCGCGCGAGAGACGTGGAAAGAGTTGTGGTTGGACCAAAAGGGAGACGTGCAGAGAGTTGTGGTTGGACCAAAAGGGAGATGTGCAACGAGTGTGGTTGGACCAAGCAAGAGAGAAGTGTGTGGTTGGACCAAGCAAGAGAGAAGTGTGTGGTTGGACCGAGCAAGAGAGAAGTGTGTGGTTGGACCAAGCAAGAGAGAAGTGTGTGGTTGGACCGAGCAAGAGAGAAGTGTGTGGTTGGACCAAGCAAGAGAGAAGTGTGTGGTTGGACTGAGCAGGAGTTGAGTACGAGAAGAGTTGAGTTGAGAAGAGTTGAGTAAGGGATCCCTGGAAGAGCAGCTTCAGCCACAGCAGCTTTGGGGCCTTGACGGCAGTTTTTGAGCAGGGCCGCGAAGGAACGGCGGCTGCTAAACGCGCCGATCGAGAAAGGGCGGCGGCTGCTAATCCCCGACCCGACCGTGCTGCGGGTCCAGCTGAACCTTCCTCCCACTCCAGCCATCCACCTCCTGCCATTCCTATCATCATTCCCCGCGTGAGTCTGTCTTTTGTTTGTTCTGTCCTGGGTAATAATTAAGACTGTAGGTAAGCTAATAATTGCACTGTGTCTCTGATTCTTCTGTATATTATTTTATTATCTTTCCTTCTCCTTGGTTACTTTGGCGTGTAAATAGTAGGAATAAATTTAGTAGTATTTCCAACCTTTTTGTCTTCTTCTTCTTCCCATCCGTGTCGCCTTTGTCTTTTCCCTATTGAATACCTGTGGCGCGATCCGGCCAACGTTCGGGAATCGGGTTAGTCGGGGTAACTGTTAGGGCCGCGGGGCTATCCGCTCGGCAAACCAACATCTTATCCGCGGTCCGTAACAGTATATATATATATATATATATATATATATTGTTACAGATCGCGGTTTAGATGTTATGATGACCGAGCGGTGGTGTATTACCGCGACCTAACAGGATCCCCGATTCCACCCAAACGTTGGCCGGGTCGCACCGCAGCTAGTCAATAGGGAAAAGACAAAGGCGACGAATGCAAAGAGGAAAACGAAGGCAAAGAAAGGTTTGGAAATACTACTGAATTTATTGACTATTTACACACAAGCAAAAAGAAAGCAGTCACGTTTATTTACAAGCACATAAGACGCAGGTGACACAGGGAAAATACTAGCTTATACAGACTTAATTAACCCAGGACAGAACAAACAGAAGACAGACTCATGCGGGGAATGACAGGAATGGCAGGAGGTGGATGGCTGGAGGTGAACGCTTGGTGGAGCCAACGCGGAGCTTGGTGGAGCTTTGGTGGAGGTGAACGCTTGGTGGAGCCAACGCGGAGCTTGGGGGGTTGGTGTGACGGGTTCTCTCTCCTTCCCTCACAAGCTTCAGGACTCTTTCTTGACGACCAACTCTTTGTGACCAACTCTTTGTGACCAACTCTTCACGGACCCTCTACTGGCAACCGACTCACTGCCTGACTCTTCACGACTCTCTCGACGACCAACTCTTTGTGACCAACCCACTTGCTTCCTGCGTGCGCGCCTTTATAACGCCTCCGGCGGTTAAGCCGCCGGCCTTTTTGGACACGCCCATCGGGGTGCTCACCTCGGCCCTGGTTGGTCGCGCGACCCTCGGGCTCCGCCCTTGATGACGACGGGCGGGCACGCCCCTCTTCCCCTCTATGACGAGGTGGAGACACGCCTTTCTTCCCCGACTCGAGCCCATGGTCAATGGTGGTTTTGGAGGGGAGGTAATTCGGCAATCGAGGCTCGGCAATGACGAGAGGGGATGTAATATTGTCAATCGAGGCTCGGCAATGACGAAAGGGGATGTGAAGGAAATGGGGATTTTGGGGATGGGAATGAAAGGGGATCTATTCTCTTTCACTGGTGCAATGGAGTACTTCACTTAATGGGAGACACAGCCTTACCCTAAAACACAGAATAAGAGATAACTATCAACAGGGGTATTCTATTATTTGGCTGATGTGTATGCTTGTGGACTAATTATGGGATGCCCTTTCACCTTTACACAGCTCCGGAGGTAGGGGGCGCAGAATAACCAATAATAATAATAGTACAGCACACAATCAAAAAATATACAGTCCTCATCTCCGCAACACTGCACCCTCCTCCTCTTAGGCACGTCCCGGGCCTACAACTTTTATTTTTAGTGTGACACGTAGGTGTAGTTCCCTCTATTTTAAACCTGACCCTGAGTGCGACAGTTTTAAAACATAAATAAATGTGTCCCGCTGCTCCATTGCACCCTGCCTAACAGACTTACGCCCACAGTTAACCGAATTGCGGAATGGTCTTCAAACTATACACTGACGGTGGGAAGCATTATTTACAATGACGCTATTTTTATTTACAAAACTAACCCAGGACCTGTGATTGTTCTTTCTGGGGGGGAGACAGTCTGCTCTGCATCGACGCACCATGAAAGCACCCAAAAACGCACCAATACACACCCAAGCACCAATCGGTGCAGTCACCATTGTTCATCAATAAAATAAAGCCAACAAACCCAAACCCTGCAGGTGTCTCTTGCTCTTCGGCTCCCTCTGCTGGTTATTATTATTTTCCTGGTGTTGTCACCTTCCCTTGCTGGCGGCCTATTTGCAATAAAAGAATGCACCTAACGTGTCCGTTTTTATTTTATTTATGGCCCACAGGGGCCGACTACGTGTGGTTCACCTGTGGGGCATCGGTGCCCTGTGGCCAAGGTCCGCCAGCAAGATTTCGGGCCCTCATGGCCGGTTCCAGCAGAGGGGCCATGCCCCAACCCATGGGGTCCATAGGTGGTGCTCGGCCACAGGCATGTGGTCCATAATGTGGTGCATCGATGCAGACAGCTGGTTCTGGGAATTTCGGGCGCACAATGGCCGACCCACGCACGCTCCCCTCGGCACCCAATGGCGCACAGGTCATGTGGGAGACAAAAGGGGAAAGACAATTGAGCGAGGGGTAAGGTCACAAGGGTACACATCAATAAGGCAATGCAAGGCGAAATGCGTACGGAGGGCGAAGTGAGAAAGCTCGTCCCTACCGTACGTCACCCCCCTGTCACCTACCCTACCCTTGCCCTTACCCCATATGTACAAAAATCTACACATTCGTCACTACTGTCACGTCTTCCCCATATTTCCCCTATACCAAATTCGTCTCCACAATCCCTCTACTTCAAAATTTGCCATCACCAAATTCATCATCAATCCTCATAAGGAGGCAGAGATGGAACATCAAAGCACAATGTCACACCCACGTCATGATGCGTCTCACATTCCAAAACATTTGCATCAAAAATAATTAAACATGGCATGGTGCGGAGTACCTGTCACCTCAGGTGAGTGGATGCAGATGGTGCGAGGAGACTTCATCCTAACTACTTTCTAAATGACATTAACACACTTTACACTACCCGGGGTCTCTCCCTGCCAATCCATTGGCCAACTTACACTATAGGTTCTAAAAACCAATTCCCATTGACCAAACTGTGGTGCTTCTCAATTTGGGGTCTCACTCCCCCGATTCATCTCCCGGTGCCTCGCACAATTTCTGGGCTGCGACGTGTAGCTCTCCCAGCAGGTCTACCCACCTGCACACCTCCACCACTGCAGTTGCCACCCGAGCTTACCTAGCTCCTCACCCTAACCTAACTAACTGGGGAAGGCCCTCTCCTGGCTCTGTCCCCCCATGGTGCCCTCTGGCACTGGGCTACCCAGGTCCGTCCTCCGGATCCTCGGGCCCCATCCACAACTACCGGCTCCCAGAGCCCACCTGCGGCCTCACCTGGCCGACATCCTCACAGTGGTGGAGTGCCCAAACCAACTACACACACTAACAGGCTACACGCCCAGCCATTTCCACAACACTAATGCACCCATCCAAAGACCATTCTTTCACCCGCACCACAGATGCCAATATCCAACCACAATTTACCTGTACCCTCTACCTAACACTTACACTACCCGCCCCGGGTATCCGTGATGGGGGTCCACTCTTCCCCCATTCACACCTTCGCACCATCCACTCCACCCCACAATTTCCACCATACTCACTCCACGACCATCCATTCCTATACTCCATACCATTTATTCCATACACCTGTCCTTCATTCACCTGTCGTTGCACACCTGTGCAATCCTACCTGGTGCCACCTGCACCCTCCTCCTCTTCCTGGACCATTTGGTCAACACAACACGCAATCACCACTACTCCCTGGTACACTGCTCCATACACCTGTTCAGTTGCACACCTGTGCAATCACACCTGTTCAATCCTCACACACACGGCATCATCTCAGCTAACTACTCCCCTCTGAAACTTGCGCTTCCCAGTCGTCCCTTTAAACTATTGTGCTCCCTCGTCATTATAATCCACACTAAACTACCTGCGTCCTCACTACAGGTATCAGTCACTATCTAACCTTAACGTCACCTAATGTCATCTTCGCTAGATCCCTATCAATATAACCAAGCCCTCCCTGGCTCGGTTGTCATAGCCACCCCATAAACTATTGCGCATTTGCCCCCACGTCTGTGAGGGATGGTGGATTTGCCATCCCACCACATCGGGGGTCTCTCACTATAAATTTTGTTCGTCCAAATTCCAACCAATTCAAAAATTTTCCATTTACTGCCAATTCTACCCACTATTATAAATTTCGTATCAAATCACTATCACTATCACTATCACCATCCGTCTACTTATTACATCCTCTCGGTGCGCCAATTCACGTCTACAGCCCGGCTTCGTACAGCCGAGCAATGAACGCGGGTCGTTTTGTGCCAGCGGCTGGATACGTCCCGCATTCGGGGCAGGGACGGGGGCTTACCCGGGCCGAGATCCCACGCACCACCTCGGCGTGGAGCCATCCAATGTCCCGATCTCGACCTGCCGGCACGTCTCAATAGAAAGTGGTCGCCATGACGACCCTTCCTATCGGGCTGCCCGCTCCGCCTAGTGGAGCCCGGACGCGGCCGTTCCATGCGAGGCCCAGCGTGGATCGCGCACGGCGGTCCTTTCGAACCCGCCGTGGCTCGGATCCCCGCTGGTTCTCGCGGCACGCGAAGCCCGGCACGCACCGAGGGCCCGATTCGGCTATAAGTCGCTCTAACCGCTAAACCGGTTACCGTCGATGCTTCACCTGGATGCTTACACGCATACGCTACCCCTTTCTTGCTCATACCTCCAGCTGTTTCCATGCTCCTCGTACCTTTCCTTACACACCTCGGTACACTCATTCCGCCCACCGACTTGGTCACACACCTGCCCACCGAACACCTTGGCGCACATTCGTCGCTCGCACACCTCACCAACACACCTCTTCGCGCCCCTTCCTCGGTCACCTCCTCTGTGACAATCACAGGTGTGCTTTCACTCGCACACCCAACCACGTGCCTCACGACCAACTCAAGTGTGCATTCCCACACACGCTCTACCATTCCAGGTGTGCATCCTTCCATTCCAGGTGTACATCCTCGCTCACCTGTCACCACCAACTCACGCTCCATGTCACTCTCACTACCACTCTTGACAACGCACTCACCCTTACTCTCGACAGCGCACTCTTTCCTCAGGCACCTGTCCGTTACACACCTTTCTCGCGCACACTCTTGCGCACACTCTCCCGTTACACCCTCTGTAACACTCACCACAGGCGTGCATTCTCCTTCACTCTTGACAGCGCACTCTTTCCCCATGCACCTGTCCGTTACACACCTTTCTCGCGCATCCTCTTGCGCACACTCTTTCGTTACTTCCTCCGTAACACTTACCACACCGCGCTTCCATGTACCCCCTCGCACACGCGCTTCGACCAACTCACTCTTGACGGCACACTCACTCCTCGGCGTGCACTTTTTCCTCACACACCCCATGGTCGGACATTCTCGCACACCTCTTTTTTCGCACACCAGACCTGCCACACACTTCACCAACGGCCTTTCACGAACACCCGGATCCAAACCAATCCCCAAGCCGACTGAAGCTTTCCTCACATCATATACATTGCCACTCACCTCCGTACCTCGTCGTCGCACCTCCTTTGCCACCTGCAAACTCTTTATTCGGTTAGTGAGCATCACATCATGAGTTGAGCACCGACCTTGCACATATTCCATCACCTCCTCCTGGATTTCTCTTTTAGTTTCTGTTCGTCCCTTCTTAATTTCACTCACCTCTTCTTCCACTTCCTCTAATTTTTGTTTAACCTCTTTTATTTCTCGGTGCGTCTCCTCAAGTTCGTCCTCTAAGGCTACCGTGACTGTCTCTATGTGCATCCTCACCTCTCGGTCCTTCGTCTCCATTATCTCTGTCACCTCGTCCACCCTCATTGTCAGTTCCTCCCGTACCATCTGACATTGCCTCTGCGTCGCTATTAATTCGTTTTTAATTTCTTTTTGTGTCGCCTTTAACCCTCCTAGTACCGCAGTGTTCTTTTGAACCTGCTCCACTAGTTCTTTTTGTCCCTCCGTCAGCTGTTCCACCTCCTCCGTCAGATCTTCTATTCCCCCTTGTAACTTTGCCGTATTATTCCTCACTTCTTTCTCCATACGCTTCTCACCTCGCTTTACCTCCTCGCGTAGCCCCGAAACCTCCTCACCCACACCTCGTCGTATCTCCTCCTTCATCTCCTCCTTTTCTTTCGTAGATGCCGCCCTCATCTGTCCCAATTCATCCCTCTGAGCATCCAGTTTGGTTTCTACCCCGATTTTTACCTCCTCTATCTGCTCTCCCATCTGTTTAATTTCTCGGGCGGATTGCTCCTCTATCTCCCGCAATTTGTCCTCCATCCTATTTTCTAACCCCATTAACCCATTTTTTACCCCCTCTAACTGATTCTCCTGGGCAGCCATTCTATTTTCCACCCCCGTTAACCCATTCTTTACCTCTTTTATCCCGTTGTCTAACCCCTCAAAATTATTGTCTAACTTCTCACCGGTACCCCTCGCTTCGTCCCTCATTGCCCCCATTTGGCCCTCTAATCGCTCACTATCAGCCCTCATTCCCACAATTTGGTTTCCCAACCGCTCACCCAATCGCTCAATTTGGCTCCCCATACTCATCTGTACAGCTGCCTGTAGCTGCGCAATGAGGGCCTGCATGTCAATCGGCTGCATGTTAAAGCCCGTTGATACAGCGGGCTCGGCTACTGCGCGCTCGTGCGAGGTGCCTTTTTGCGCGCCTGAAACCTCGTGCGCGAGAGCGCCATTTTGTGCACCTGATACCCCCTCAACCGCCTCCTCATTGCTCCCCTCCATTTGATCCTGGGTTACTCCTAACCCCTCCTCTAGCTCTCCCACCGGCATCCCGTCGCCTTGACCAGCCATGGCGCGATTTCAAAATTCGGGTTTTGCTTTAAAACAAAACAAATTTCGTCCGCTCCAAATTTTGACCAAATTTTTTTTTCGATGTTTTAAAAATTTGGTTCGGGCCCCGAATCTCACTCCCAGACACCAATTGTTACTGATAACACAATTGGTGTTCCAAAATTTGGGCCTAACAAATTTAGTCCCAGGTCCGAATCCAACTCCTGACAACCAATTGTTACAGATCGCGGTTTAGATGTTATGATGACCGAGCGGTGGTGTATTACCGCGACCTAACAGGATCCCCGACTCACCCGATTCCACCCAAACGTTGGCCGGGTCGCACCGCAGCTAGTCAATAGGGAAAAGACAAAGGCAACGAAGGCAAAGAAAGGTTTGGAAATACTACTGAATTTATTGACTATTTACACACAAGCAAAAAGAAAGCAGTCACGTTTATTTACAAGCACATAAGACGCAGGTGACACAGGGAAAATACTAGCTTATACAGACTTAATTAACCCAGGACAGAACAAACAGAAGACAGACTCACGCGGGGAATGACAGGAATGGCAGGAGGTGGATGGCTGGAGGTGAACGCTTGGTGGAGCCAACGCGGAGCTTGGTGGAGGTGAACGCTTAGTGGAGCCAACGCGGAGCTTGGGGGGTTGGTGTGACGGGTTCTCTCTCCTTCCCTCACAAGCTTCAGGACTCTTTCTTGACGACCAACTCTTTGTGACCAACTCTTTGTGACCAACTCTTCACGGACCCTCTACTGGCAACCGACTCACTGCCTGACTCTTCACGACTCTCTCTTGACGACCAACTCTTTGTGACCAACCCACTTGCTTCCTGCGTGCACGCCTTTATAACGCCTCCGGCGATTAAGCCGCCGGCCTTTTTGGACACGCCCATCGGGGTGCTCACCTCGGCCCTGGTTGGTCGCGCGACCCTCGGGCTCCGCCCTTGATGACGACGGGCGGGCACGCCCCTCTTCCCCTCTATGACGAGGTGGAGACACGCCTTTCTTCCCCGACTCGAGCCCATGGTCAATTGTGGTTTTGGAGGGGAGGTAATTCGGCAATCGAGGCTCGGCAATGACGAGAGGGGATGTAATATTGTCAATCGAGGCTCGGCAATGACGAAAGGGGATGTGAAGGAAATGGGGATTTTGGGGATGGGAATGAAAGGGGATCTATTCTCTTTCACTGGTGCAATGGAGTACTTCACTTAATGGGAGACACAGCCTTACCCTAAAACACAGAATAAGAGATAACTATCAACAGGGGTATTCTATTATTTGGCTGATGTGTATGCTTGTGGACTAATTATGGGATGCCCTTTCACCTTTACACAGCTCCGGAGGTAGGGGGGCGCAGAATAACCAATAATAATAATAGTACAGCACACAATCAAAAAATATACAGTCCTCATCTCCGCAACAATATATATATATATATATATCTATAAAACACAGTTTGTGTGTGTGTAATGTTACCGAAAGACTCCTAAACGGAGAGGCTTACGTGCTTGATATTTGGCATAGACATGGTCATTGAGCCTGGGACGAACATGGCCGAACTCAAAATATTTGACGATCCATATTTTTTATTCACATTTATTTCAGCGCACGGAATCAACGGAATCAGAGCAGGTGGGCGCTGATTCGCTCAGAGCGATCACGTGATGACGCTATGGACGCTATGACGCTATGAAAAAAAAAATCGGTATGAACGCTATGACACTATGAAAAAAATAAATCGCTATGAACAATATGACGCTATGAAACGCTATGAACGATATGACGCTATGACGCTATGACGCTATGGAAAAAAAAATCGCTATGACGATATGAACGCTATGACGCTATGAACGCTATGACGCTATGAAAAAAAAAATCGCTCGCTTTACCAAGGGGCTCGCTCTCCCCCCGTTCCCCTCCCCTCCCCTTCCCCTTCCCCCCTCCCCCTCCCCTCCCCCGCCCGGCAATGCCGGGTACTTCTGCTAGTATATATATGTATATATATATATATATACAGTGCGTATCAAAAAAAAGGTAATCTGAATTCAAGGGGTTAATATGCAAAGGTTATTTAGTTTGACAATTTTCATGTGGTTTACCAATTATGAGGAGATCCTCAGTTTTCCATTGATGCCTTTCATGCCTCATTGCTGTCACACATGACCGAATACATGTTCATTGAAAATGACAAGTTCAAATCGCATTTTTACAAGTTTGGCTAATCAGTGCAAGACAGTTTTAAATGGACGCATGACTTGTCGACTGCCAAGTTGATAATGTAAAATTGTTGAGCTGGTCTGGTAATAGTCAGTTGCGTCATCCTTTGTTTAAGATGGGTATTTAAGACGACTGAACAGCGGACCTTCGTGGTTACAACCTTTCACCAAACTGGAAGTTTGCAGCGAACTCGTGATGCGTTCAGGGAACGTTTCCCAGAACGGGAGCCTCCAGCAGCCAAAACCATCTGGGCGAATGTTAGAAAATACCAAGAGCATGGCACTAGCCTCAACTGCAACAAGGGGAATTCTGGTGGGAGGCGCACTGGGCGATCGGAAATGAACATTGCAGCAGTAAGGCAGCAAGTTTTGGAGCATCCTAGGGATACCAGCGCAAGACGAAATGGGACGGGATTGCCTTCGGCAACGTTCAACCGAATCACAAGACTGGACCTCCACCAACATCCATATCGGATTTACATCTGGCATCAACCTTCGCCAGGGGATTTTGCTATGAGGCTGGTGCTTGCCAGATGGTTGATAACACGCTGTGAAGCAGATGTCAATTTCCTGCGGTGTCTCGTTATCGGCGACGAAGCTGCTTTTGCCATGGACGGCAAGGTCAATACCCATAATGTTCTTCAATATGCACCGACAGGACAACCCCCGGAATTTAATTTTGACACCAACATGAATCGACAAAAGTGGACTGTTTGGTTGGGACTTTGTGGAAGTGGTCCGGTGATCGGACCATTTTTCTTTCAAAGGAATGTCAATGGTGACAGGTATCTGCAGATGATCAATGATGAGGTTTTACCGCAGCTGGAGGAGAACTTTGAGCGACAGGTTTGTGGTGTCTTCAGAGATCTCTGGTGGGTCCAAGACGGCGCCCCAGCACATCATCTTATCGCTGTCCGAGATCGACTGAGGGAACTCTTTGGAGACCGAGTCATCGCCCTCAACCATGCAGTGGAATGGCCGCCAAGATCACCTGACCTCACACCATCACCCTCCTCCCCGTAATCTTGACGAATTGCAGGGCCGTATTCGACATGACATGGATGCTTTGCGCAATGACGCGGCTATGGTGACGAGCAGTTCAGGGCATGCTCCACCGCTGTGAGCTTTGTGCTGAAAGGGGAGGTGGACATGTTAAAGGTGTGGGTGCATAAAGGCCAATTATTCCTGAGAAAAGTTCACATCTGTCGTTCATTTTGCACCAATTATCCTGACTTGCATCGATTAGCCAAACTTGTCAAAGTGCGATGTGAACTTGTCATTTTCAATGAACATGTACGCGGTCATGTGTGACAGCAATGATGCATGGAAGGCATCAATGGAAAGTTGAGGATCTCCTCTTAATTAGTAAACCCCATGTAAATTGTCAAAATAAATAACCTTTGCATATTAATCCCTTGAATTCGGATTACCTTTTTTTTGATACGAACTATATATATATATATATATATATATATCTATATTATAATAGCCGTAGATGATTCTGTCTGTCTGTCTGTCTGTCTATCTGTTGGGTGTCTGTCCGGGGTGTGGCTTACTCGGTTTGCAGAGTAGCTCCACCCATAGCTCCACCCATTCTGGGAGTGGCTATAAACAAATATCCACCATTTTATTAACTCGCATAGCTTTGAGTCCTGTTTTGTAGGCCCGTGGTGTCTTGCTCTCCCCCAGTTTTATTTCAAATCAAATTCGATAAATCATTTCATTTTTCACAGTCGCTAACATAGTTTTAGACTCGGTTGAAAAAAAACGGGAAGAAAATCCGATGAAAGTTGCCGTTTATAGAACGAAATGAATTCTCAAAGGCCTGTAACTTCAAGGCCATTGAGTCTCTCTCACGCCTTTATCTCCAATCTAACTCACCATATGATTTCATTTTTATCGATGGTTTTACTTTTAGACTCGGTGTCAGCAATAATTGAGAACAATCCACACACGCGGGAAAATGCAGAGATATATTTTTTTAAATCGCGTCATGGTGTATCATACACCGCCCAACATGACACCGCCGGCAATGTGTCGATATATATTAAAAATTCGCTTTTGCTTTTCCGTTATGATATATTACTATTTCGTTTGATGATAGTCGTCACAAAAACGTCAACAATGATGCCGACATATATTTCTTCGTTTTTATTTCATTCAACATATTAGCCGGAAGTAAAATATGTTTCAGGAAATTACCGAGAGATATTTCTTCGTTTTTTTTATTAGTTATGTGCGCATACACTTTAAATAGGTTTATTTGAAATCTTTAATTTTCCACAAACATTCCACACACGCGGGAAAATGCAGAGATATATTTTTTAAAATCGCGTCATGGTGTATCATACACCGCCCAACATGACACCGACGGCAATGTGTCGATATCTATTTTAAATTCGATATATCATTTCATTTTTCACAGTCGCTAACATAGTTTTAGACTCGGTTGAAAAAAAACGAGAAGAAAATCCGATGAAAGTTGCCGTTTATAGAACGAAATGAATTCTCAAATGCCTGTAACTTCAAGGCCATTGAGTCTCTCTCACGCCTTTATCTCCAATCTAACTCACCATATGATTTCATTTTTATCGATGGTTTTAGAGTCGGTGTCAGCAATAATTGAGAACATTCCACACACGCGGGAAAATGCAGATATATTTTTTAAAATCGCGTCATGGTGTATCATACACCGCCTAACATGACACCGACGGCAACGTGTCGATACATATTAAAAATTCGATATATCATTTCATTTTTCACAGTCGCTAACATAGTTTTCGACTCGGTTGAAAAAAAACGGGAAGGAAATCCAATGAAAGTTGCCGTTTATAGAACGAAATGAATTCTCAAACGCCTGTAACTTCAACTTCAAGGCCATTGAGTCTCTCTCACGCCTTTATCTCCAATCTAACTCACCATATGATTTCATTTTTATCGATGGTTTTGGACTCGGTGTCAGCAATAATTGAGAACATTCCACACACGCGGGAAAATGCAGAGATATATTTTTAAAAATCGCGTCATGGTGTATCATACACCGCCCAACATGACACCGACGGCAACGTGTCGATATATATTAAAAATTCGCTTTTGCTTTTCCGTTAAGATATATTACTTTTTCGTTTGATGACAGTCGTCACAAAAACGTCAACAATGATGCCGACATATATTTCTTCGTTTTTATTTAATTCAACATTATTAGCCGGAAGTAAAATATGTTTCAGGAAATTACCGAGAGATATTTCTTCGTTTTTTAAAATTAGTTATGTGCGAATACACTTTAAATAGGTTTATTTGAAATCTTTAATTTTCCACAATATAATTTACTTGCCATTTATCATTTGATGATTACGAGACAAATTCCTCTTGAGGATCGTGACAATTCATGCGCTGCGTGGAAACTTCTATTTCCAAAATGAATGAGACGCTCGATGAAGAACGCAGACTTGAACAGGATGCAGCAAGAAAACGAATGAGACGGGCGAACGAGTCCATCGACGAACGTCAATGCAAACTTGTGGGGTCACCCGTGGGAATCCCACGGGCATGGATGTGTGTGACATTTCGACATATTGAGTTAGATGCTGCACATTCATTTTTACAAAGTGGTTACTGGCAAGTCATCAGATCCAGAAATGGTGTAAAAACCACCGTTTAGAGGCCATTTTTCCCCGCAAAGCGGGGGTTGGCCTTTTCGGGGACCGTGGTAGTTGTTGTTTTTTTGTCCCCTTTTTGAAGCAATGTTTTACGGCCGGATGCCCTTCCTGACGCCAACCCTTTTTGCCGCCTTCAACGACAAACAGGGAATTACCAGTGAACTGGTACTCAATTAGCCGACCTCGGAAGGATGACAGGCTGAGTCAACCCCCCTGGCATTAATTCGGCGATCGACCGAGATTCGAACCCAGGATCCTAAGCCGGCACCCTAGCCGCTAGCCCAACACCAGAAATGGTGTCATGAACACAATTTATTTACGCACAAGCACAAAAGCAAGACGGGCCGATTTCCGATTCCGACGGGCCGACGGGCGAGACGGGCCGATTTCCGATTCCGACGGGCCGATTTGGAGCAAGAAAAAGAACGAGACGGGAGAAAAAGGAGAGAAACGAGACGGGGAAAGCCGATTGGAGAGGTGAGTGAGGCGCGATTGGAGAGGAGTGTGAGGCGTGATTGGAGAGGAGTGTGAGGCACGATTGGAGAGGAGTGTGAGGCGTGATTGGAGAGGAGTGTGAGGCACGATTGGAGAGGAGTGATTGGAGGGGAGTGTGAGGCACGATTGGAGAGGAGTGTGAGGCACGATTGGAGAGGAGTGTGAGGCGCGATTGGAGAGGAGTGTGAGGCGCGATTGGAGAGGAGTGTGAGGCGCGATTGGAGAGGGGTGTGAAGGATTGCAGAGGAGAGGAGTGTGAGGGATTGGAGAGGTGAGGGATTGGAAAGGAGAGGGATGTGAGGGTTTGGAGAGGAGAGGAGTGCTAGGTGGAGAGAGGAGAGTGTCAGGTGGAGACAGGAGAGTGTCAGGTGGAGACAGGAGAGTGTCAGGTGGAGAGGAGTGAGGGGTCACATATTATGTGAAATAACTAAATTCACACCATTTCTGGATCTGATGACTTGCCAGTAACCATTTTGTAAAAATGAATGTGCAGCATATAACTCAATATGTCGAAATGTCACACACATCCATGCCCGTGGGATTCCCACGGGTGACCCCGCTAGTATATATATATACACACACACAGACTTGGCATTTAATATGGAATTTTTTTTTTTCTTGACGGGTTTACTTTCTTAACTCAGTATATCAATCTGGTGAGTTTCTTTTACACTTTGGTGATTTATTTGTTCAAAGAACCATGTCACTGATTGTCTGTCGCAGCAAGAAGTCAACAACAGGATTATATCACAGGTGGTGTGGCAAAATGTACGGACAGGTGCATTTGATGATTGGCTTCACAGTCGGGTATA
>NC_136261.1:148419295-148451795 GCF_964187855.1 Myxine glutinosa | reverse complement strand
TATGAAGAAAATAATAAGAATTGGATTCAAACGCGAGAGGATAAAGTCATAGTGACTATAAATAGCCCCACTGAAGCATGTCAAGCGCGAGACACTTATGTGACGGCACGTCATCAGTCCGTCAGTCCCTCAGTCCGTCCGTCCCTCAGTCCGTCCGTAAACTTAGCTCTTTCAGCTTAGCTCTTAGCTCTTTCACGCTTAGCTCTTTCACGAGCCTCGATTCAGTATACAAAACAAAACAAAACAAAACAAAAAAAAAACACTTGAAACTTGTTCTCCTAAACCGCTGATGGGATTGCGACCAAATTTGGCACAAATGATGTTTGTCCAGTTCACGGCATTAAAAAAAATCGGGGTCTAGGGAGGTTTACTGGGGAGGGGGGGGGAGGAAGAGGTTGCCCCCCAAAATAGGTATTTGCTTTCTTATCAGAAACTACATATGCAATTCTGATGAAACTTGACCACAACCATAATCACCTGTGTTGTAACAAAGATTGTTCCTGGCATTAAAAAAATCGGGGTCTCAGGTGGTCTACGGGGGGCTTTCCCCCAAAATAGGTATTTGCTTTTTTCTCAGAACGTGCACACACAATTTTGATGAAACGTCACCACAACCTTCATCATCTGTGATGTACCAATACTTGCTCAAGGCATTGCAAAAATTGGGGTCTGAGGAGGTACACTGGGTGGGAGAGAGGGGGAGGGGGAGGGGGAGGGGGGGGGGGTTGCCCCCAAAAAGAGGTATTTTTTTGGTTGTTTGTTTGTTTTAATGTCTTGTGATTAGGTTAGTATGATTCTACATGCTTCCCTCTCTTCTAGCAAGCATTGAAATTGGTTTAAAATACATTTATTCAGTGCAGTATACTGCTTATTCTACCAGGTGAGCGCCCCCCAAGGGTATTGCCCTTATGTTTTAAAAATCACTTCCGTGTTTATTCATTTACTAGTATATAAGACATCACTGAGCTGACCGGAATACCAATCTTTGCATAATTGCTAATACAAAATGTTGTTGATGGGGAAATTTTTTTATTTGGCGGTGTATAGATACCGGCCCAGCTATACATTCGGGTAGCGATGAGGGGCAGAGTGTTAATGGGATATTCATCACAGCCTTTTTTAGATGATTATTTGTGAATAGTATACAACACACCAAGAGGAAGATCAAAATAAATAAAAATCCTGCGCAGCCGTCTCCTTTATTTTGATTATGCTGTCTGGGGTACGTATTGGGCACGGGCCATGCCAGGAAATAAACTCTGAGGTCTGCTTGTCTCTGCGTGCTCTCTGATTTCTCGCTTCTCGAGCACCAATTCCAATTTGGGCTGTCCATTTCCTCGGCATAGCTGTGATGGCTAATCTATGGACAAGAACAAAAAGCGATTCCAAGGAGCCCCTGCCGTCTGTGAGGGGATAACCAGTGTTGCAAGTTTTTATCACCATGTACATGCAGACAGAAACCTTCCTTCCCCTTTTTTATTTATTTTTTGCTTCACACACCTTCCTGGGAGATCCCTGAATCTAGGGATCTGCAAATGTGTGGTTATGGAGAGAGAGAGAGTTTGGTTCTAGAAAAGTGAGGCTGTCAATGCGTTTTACTATATAGATCAAAGGTCAAGTTTCTCCCGTTTGCCAGGGCGATATCTCAGCCATCCCTTGGGCGAGGAAGCTGAAGTTTAGGCACAATAGTGAATAAGTGCTTTGAGAAAAAGTGTTTTTTATATTTTGATTAATCATTTAATTGATTAATTACCTAATTATTATACATTTATTTTTATTATTTTTATATTATTATACATTTATTATACAATCCTTGTTTATTTTCTTTCTTATCTGGGCAATATCTTTGGACACCTTTTGTGAGAAAGCTGCTATTTGGAGAGAGTGACCAAGTGATTTGGCTGCAAAGGGTATTTTGATTTATTAATCAATGAATGAATGATCATTTTAAGGACATTTTCCCTGCTAGAGCGGGGGTTAGCCTTGCGGGCCCATGACAATCATGGTTCCCTGTTTGAGGCAATGTTTTTTTTATGGCCGGATGCCCTTCCTGACGCCAAAACTTAGTCGCCTCTTACGACGCGCAGGGATACGGTGTACCTATTCTAAACCGGGGTACACACGGGAAACCGGTGTAATAAACATTTATTAATCAATGAAGCCATTAATTTTTTTTTCAATTAATTGTTCAATTGATTTTCAAAAAGTTTCATATTTGGATGCAGCACTGGTGGTTTAGGTATATTATTAGCCAATTCATTAAGAAATCAATTATTTTTCGGTCATTGTTCATTTATTTTAATTACACAATTCGTCAATCATTCAATCCATTCTTTCTCTCGATTTTTGTCATACCTGTCGGCCTGACGCCTTGTTGGCTGTTTGTAAGCAGGATATCTCAAAATGTTGTGGACGGATTCGGATGAAATTTGGGGGACAAGTTGAGTGTGTGACAAGGATGAACAGCTGGTTAGATTTTGGTGAAAATCTGGATATGGATTCTATAAAAAAAATTTTTTAGTGATTCTTCACCATTGAGAAATAGGGTAAAAAACTATATATAGCATGATGTCTCAAAAAATTGATGGATTATGACAAAACTTGGTGGATGAGTTGGGTGTTTGACCAGAACATGCCGATTTGATTTTGGCTCTGGTACGAATCCAGATACAGCCTATAAGTGGTATACAAAATGTAAACTGTTCAGCCTGGAGGAGGTATGAGTTCTAACGAGTGCCGTTCTAGTTGCAAAATGTAAATGGCTCTATTACTTTTCCAAAGTAATATGATGTATTGATTTTGCCATTCTTTGTCATGTATTCCTCTGTGGGGGTTCAGGGTTCAGCTCACAACGTGTGTTGGCCGTATCATCAAGCATGACTACCCAGGGCGGTGGACAGCAGTGGTGGACAAGATCAGTTATTTTCTCCAGAAGCAGAGCAGTGCCTACTGGCTTGGTGCACTTCTTTGTCTTCACCAACTAGTCAAGGCTTATGAGTGAGATCTTAAGATGTAATGCATTACATGAGTTTTGATAGGCAGAAGTAACATCAGCATTGGGTAAAATTTAGCAAACGGATGCACATAGCATTTTATCAATTGCAATTATATCGTTTAAAATGTATTGACGTCATTGACGATGAAATTTCTCACTACACATTCAAGTCATTAATGTATTTGGTCTCTGGTGCTCGTTTTTCATCACCATTTGTATAGTCTTGATAAAATGCCCTTGTTGGATGGTCAATATTTGATGCACTCTTCCACAATGGAAGTGATGGTCTTTCAATGTTGCCGAGTTTCCATGTGTGTGGCAAAGAAATTAGAATGATCAGTTATTTTCATTCAATGAGAATGATCAATGAGAATGACCCCCCCCCCCCCCCACAGCCCCCCTCTCCTCCAACTCTACATCCTTTCACTCTGCATCTCTCTCTCTGCATCTCCCTCCGTCTCCGTCCTTTCCCTCCATCTCCATCTATGCCCGCCTCCCACTGCCTCCGTCTCAGTCTCCATCTCCATCATTCCCCTGCAGTGTTAAAAGAAAAAATAAATACCCTTCTCTACCTCTCTCGACCTCTCTCTATCTCTCTCTATCTCTCTCTATTCCTCTCTGTATTATTATGTTGCATAAACGTTGTTATTGTATATACTGTATGCATTTTAAACTTGTGGAGACTATAGAGGAGGGAGGTAATGTTTATATTTACATTTTCATGGGGATACAGCATGCATTTGAATGCATGTATACAGTACTTGTATATCACTATTGGCCTGGCGGTCTTATTGAGGGTAAAGGGCTTAAACGACAAGCGATTTCAGGTTTCTCAACTGATGACCCAGGCTGATGAAACATGTTTGGTGTTTTGTATGCATTTCGGATAAAGGTATTATTTTGAGTATACTGTGAGAGTAGTAGTCTGTTTATCTCTGTGTTTTGTGTTGTACGAGTGTATAATAATTAAGCGGAAGGAATTCTGAAGATCTCCTATCTCTCTTTTGCCTCCATCCCTACTACATATTGGGTTGTTTGTGTCCAACAGATACAAGAAGGCAACGGAGCGTGCCCCGATCGTGGAACCAATGCGACTTCTGTTACCTGCATTGCAGCAGTTGCTTACCCAGCTTCTGCCTGATGCCTCACAGTACTCAGTGCATCTGCAGAAGATAATCCTCAAAATCTTCTATGCACTTGTTAAGGTTGCTCCTGCACATTTTTGTCTTGTTTGCTTTGTTTACATCTGCCTTTTATGCACATCCTTAAACCACTTTAGAACTGCTTTAAAGAGCACACATTTTCCTTTTACTTATTGTAGCTGAGGTATATGCTAATACATCTGTTACGTAGAGTGTATGTAAGTTGTTTATTACCTCTGCCACCGAAGGTTAATGGAAGTCATGTTTTCATCCATGTCTGTTTGGCTGTTTGGCTGTTTGTTACTTGGCAACTTTTTTTTTTTTTGACAAGTATGTTGATCACTCCTGCGTGTGTTTGTGTTTGGGTTTGTGTTTGTGTATTTTGTTTGTTTTGTCTGTTTTGTCTGTCCGCTCACTTGTACTTGCCTTAAGGTCACAATTTTAAACCGATGTTCATGAAACTTCACCAAATGATAGAGTTTGTGGTCCGACAAAATCGTATATATTTTTTAATATCGTATATAAGGTCAACATAGGCCAAAGGGCAACCACTTTCTTCAAATTTCTAAAATCCTCAATTTTCATCCGATTAACTTAAAATTTGAAGACTATTTGCATATCAGGTCACTGAATTCAACCATCAATTAATTTTTGAGGTCAAAAGGATTCTCTACTGAGTGCCGTTCTCTTTTGCCAAGTGTTGACCTGAGTGATTTTTCATTTGTTTGTTTGTCTGTCTGTCTGGTATGGACATATTTGGATGAAATTTGGTGGAGAGGTTGGGTATGTTGTAACACAGACGAAATGATTAGATTTTGGTGTAGGTCCGGATCTGGATTTGATAATTTTTATGGCGTAGCCCATCTGGCAGAGCCGTCTAGAACAGTATGTATGTATGTATGTATGTATGTATGTATGTATGTATGTATGTATGTCCCCTCAAGCATATACCCAATCAGAGCTGAGGATCTGGTCACATGACAGGGTGATGTGATTATGTCTGTCATCATTTTCGTATTAATAATAATATCGTAAATATAACCATAATATTTTAATCCCAATGTCGTGAATGGAAGGTAAATTAATTGAAGCGGTGTATGGTTCATGATCAGTGATTAGCGTTGTTCGACACTAATATTAATAACCGAGGAAGTAAGGAATTCGCCTCTGTTTTTTGATAGTACTGTAATATCATTTTCGAAATAATGATAGCGTAACGTTAATATTACAGTAAATCTAATCATAACACTAATCCCTTCGTAGTGACTGCAAACATATTGGAAGTTAAAATATATCATGTTCTACATATTAAAGTAGCGGCAGTTTTGTGTCCATTACATCATTAAGTCTATGATGCCATTATGACGGCTGATTGCACCGACCGACATTTTAATTTACAAGTATACCCACTCACTGCAGGAGTGGCAGGAAGGGTCATTCCTCTTTGGGGTATATAGATTACAGTCGATCTATGGTCGGGTCTCAAGAACATTGGATGTGTGTTAATTTACCAAGTTTCTTGTGGTGAGATCGCCAAGTGGTTTAAGCATTTGAGCAAGCACTCCATTCAAAACCGTTAAGGAATGGCTGGCTTGGCAAGCGCTAGCTAGCTGCTTGGTAAATGAGCACACCCCAACCCTTATAGGCTACATAGATTACAGTAGATCTTCCCTCAGTTCTGTAAGTAAAACTGACCTCATGGATGTCAAGATTCCTCCAAATTTCTTTGTTTAATGCTATAAGCAGCATTAACGACTGTTTGAAAAGCTAATCATATGTGTTTGTGGTTTATAATATTTTACAAGCCCAGCTACACTGCTGTTAGACTTTTGGTCTTGTTTTAGTGATTTTTACCATGGAGAGATAGGGTCAAAAACTATATATAGCACGATATCTCAAAATGTTGTGGATGGATTCGGCCAAAACTTTGTGGATAGGTTGGGTGTGACAAGGCCGAATCGATTCGGTTCTGGTGAATATTCAAATCCGGATCAGAGAATATTTTTTAGTGATTCTTCACTATTGAGTGATGCGGCCAAAAACGATACATAGCATGATATTTCGCCAAAAACGATACATAGCATGATATTTCGAAAAGTTGTGTACGACTTGTGACAACCTTATGGATGAATTGATTTGGCGACAAGAACAAGCTGATTAGATTTTGGTTCAGGTCCAAATCCAGATCTGGCCCATCAGTAGGATACAAAATGTAAACTGTTCAGCCTGGTGGTGGTATGCTCTCTACCGAGTGCAGTTTTATTTTTGATTCGTATTTTACTCTGCAGGTAGTTTTACAATCGATACTGTTACAATGCCTTCACCGACCTATACTGATGGGTTATCTACCTTGTACTTAAATAATAAATGTATTCTGACATCCTTTTCTCATTTTTCTACCTGTTCACAGTTTACCTTGCCATTAGATCTTCTAACACAACAGAACCTCACACCTTGGATGGAGATCTTTCGAACTATAGCCAACAGGGATGTCCCACAAGTGAGTACAGAAACCATTGTGCTCCCAAAAAAGGGTTTTAACATCTCACCGTTTTGTTTCTTTGTCACTTTTTTTTTTTCCTTTTTTTCCTACGATATGCAAAATTATTTTGAGAAATTGAGATTTCTGCCTTTTTAATAGGAGACGCTACAGGTGGAGGAGGAAGACAGACCTTCACTGGTATGGTGGAAGTGCAAGAAATGGGCTTTGCACATCCTTGCACGTCTCTTTGACAGGTGGATTGTACCATTACTTTATTGGAGCTTTTTATATATACAGCTTTGTTCTTGGAAGGTCTAGATAATAAGGAAATGCAAGATAAGTAAACTAACGAGGAGGAGGGACAAACAAACAAGAAAGATGTTGTGCATATCACGATATTTGCGAAGTCCCAATGAACAATAGCTGACATGGAAACCACAATTTGGCAATTTCAAAAATTTGACCTATCGAGTGTTTACATGATTAATTATGCACAACAAATTTGGCTTATACATTTTCTAATTGTAGCCTAATAGGTGTTTTACATGTTTTGGGTGGCCTTCGTCTTGTCCTTCGTCTTGACCTTTGACTAATTTTGACCAACGTTTTAAATATACTATAATTAACAGACTGGTGATTGTGTGTTTGTTTATTTGTCGCGCTACTACAGTTCTGGCCAGATTGCATCCAGACTTGCTACATCGAATCGGCATGATCCCAGATTAGTGCACATGGGTATATTGATCTTTGCCGGTGGTATTGGGGGGCGGGGGGGGGGGGGGGGAGAAGAAAGAGTAGGAGGAGGAGGAGGAGGAGGGTGGAAAGTGAGGAGGAGGAGGGTGGAAAGTGAGGAGGAGGGTGGAAAGTGAGGAGGAGGAGGAGGGTGGAAAGTGAGGAGGAGGAGGAGGGTGGAAAGTGAGGAGGAGGAGGATGGAAAGTGAGGAGGAGGATGGAAAGTGAGGAGGAGGAGGAGGGTGGGAAGTGAGGAGGAGGAGGAGGAGGAGGAGGGTGGAAGGAAAGTGAGGATGGGGGATGCAATTTTCACTGTGTAAATGTGTCTCGTGTAGCGCTGCCTCCAGGTGGGAGACGATATTACAAGTCTCTACCCTTTCCACTGTGGAGACTTTTAATAAAACAATGTATTCCAGTATTCCTGTTCCCACATATTCCAGGGTAGAGGTGTTTTAAATAGTAAGCAGTAGGGATGTTTTTGCTTCATGCACGTAACCCGGGTTATTATTATTTATTTTTGGGAGCTGTCAGTTGCCTATACACCGCCCAAATAAAGGAATGTGTGAGAAGAATGTGTTGCATGCTTAGAACAAGATCGCCCGTAGGCTCATCTATAGTATAGATATAGATATCTAGTCATTCAGATGAAAATTGTTCCCCTCGCTAGAGGAGAGGGTATTACATTTGAGTGTGTCTGTTTGTGTGTTTGTCTGTTTGTCCAAACAACAACAACAACAACAACATGCGTTTTAAGGCCATTTTCCCTGCTAGAGCGGGGGTTAGCCTTGCGGTCCCCATGACAATCTTCTCCATTTTGCCCTATTTTCTGCATCTCTCCTTGTTAACCCCCTTGCCCGCATTTCTTCTTCCACCATCTTTAGCCAAGTCTTTCTCGGTCTTCCCCGTCCTCTACTTCCTTCTACATTCATTTCCATCACTCTTCTCAACCAGTCACTTTCATCCTTCCTCAACACATGGCCAAACCATCTCAACCTGTTCCTCTTCACAGCATCAATCACAGGCTCTATTCCCATCATCTTTCGCAAGTCATCATTTGTCTTCCTCTCTCTCAACGATACTCCGCACATCCACTGAACCATTCGCATTTCCACCCTTTCCAGCCTTCGTTGCTGCCCTACGTTCATTACCCATGTCTCGCTACCATAAATCATAACACTTCTCACACATGCAGCATACACCTTTCCCTTCAGCTTCAACGACACTCCCCTCCTCATCAGCACGCCACTCAGTTCCCGAAACTTCTTCCATGCACATCTCACTCTTGCAACCGTTGCCGAGTGATCCACCTTCTCCATTCAGCATGTCTCCGAGGTAGCAAAATGTTTTCACACCTTCCAGCTTCACGCCATCTCCAAAATCCAACTCAACATTTCCTCCATCTGCAGCTCCTGCTGTGCACACCTTACATTTGAATGTAGCTGCCACACTGGTTAATGACCCTCTCAGACCACTACATTTTTGATGAACCCACTCAGCGCACATTGTACATTGAATGGAGTTCACTCCGACACCCTTCCTGCACACAGCACATGGCCACTTCCCAGTTCTTTCCACCTCACCACATGCTTTATCACTTGCCATCACCTTCGGCTTTCCTATATTCACCTTCAGACCTTTTGTCTCCATGCATTCCCTCCACTTGTTCATCTTTTCCTTCAGTCCATCCATACTTTCCGCAATCAACAACAGATCATCTGCATACAACAACTCCCATGGTAAACCCTCCTTTACGTTTTGAGCCAGCACCTCCATCACAGCTACAAATAGTAGTGGACTTAGTACCGACCCCTGATGCACTCCCACCTTCACCTCAAACTTACCACTGTTCCCGTCCTTCGGCCTTACAGCTGTGCGCGCTCTTTTGTACATTGCCATCACTACTCTGATCAACCATTCCTCCACTCCTAACTTCCTCAATGCCCATGTCAATACTTTGCGTGGAACCCTATCGAATGCTTTCTCCAGATCAACAAACCCAAGAAACAATTTCTTCCTCTTCTCCATGTACTTTTCCTGCAACTGCCTCACAATAAAGAGCGTGTCTGTCGTTCCTCTTCCTGGCATAAATCCAAACTGCATTTTGTTGATCTTCACCTTCTTCCTTATCCTCCTCTCCAACACCCTTTCCAATACCTTCATTCCATGCTCCAATAACTTTATCGCTCGGTACGAGCCACACTCCAGAGCGTCACCTTTCCCCTTGTATAGAGGGACGAGGGTACTCGGTTCCCAATCCACTGGAATGCGGCCTTCTTTCACCACCAGATTACAGATCTCTGTCATTCTCTTCACACCCCAACTTCCTGCTGCCTTCAACATATCTCGCACAACTCCCGTCGGCCCTCCCGCTTTTCTACTCTTCATTGCTTTTATCGCTTCCTCAACTTCCTTCTCAGTTATCTTCTCTGCCGGTCCTAAAACTGGGTTACTCTCTATGTTGCCATCCCATTCATTCTCTGCATTCAACAGCATTTCCATATATCTTTTCCATCTTCCTTTAATTCCATCTGGGTCCACAACGATTTGTCCCACTTCATCCTTCAAGCAACTCACCCCTATCACATCACACCTCTCTTTCGCTATCTGCTTTGCAATCCTGAATACCGCTCTCTGACCCTCTTCCGAATCCAAGCTTTCTCCGAACATTTTCCTACATGCCCCTGCGCCTTTGCTACCTCTTTCTTTGCAGCCTTCTTGGCTGCCTTATACCTTTCATGCTCTGCTTTTTCTGCTCCCGTACCCTTCGCCTTCTGCCACTCCTTTAACTTCTTCCTCTTCTCGTCAAGCCTCTTTCCAACCTCCTCATCCCACCACCATGTTTCCGAGTGCCTCGGTGGTCCTTTTGTCCATCCACATACCTCACCAACGGCTCCCAACAGACTCTCTTTCATTGACATCCAACCACATTCAAGGTCAACCACATCATCCTCGACCCTACTCAGCCTCTCTTTTAATGCCTCCCTTACTGTCACCTCTTTCAACCTCCACACCTTCATTCTCGGTTGGTACTTCACCCGCCGAGCTCTCCTCGCACCTTTCACCCTTATGTCTCAGACAACCAAGTGGTGCTGTGAAACCGCCTCCTCCCCCGGGATCACCTTTGTGTCCCGGAGGTGCCCCCTATCTCTCCTACGCACCATCAGGTCGTCAACGGTTGTCGTCGACCCACCTGACGTGTATGTAACAAGCTTATTATCCTCTTTCTGGAGCTGAGTATTACAAATCAACAAATCAGCTCCATCAGCAAACTCCAAGATCCTTTCACCTTCTCCATTTCTCACACCATATCCGTAACCCCCATGAACTCCCTCAAAACCGTCCATACTCCTTCCCACATGTCCATTTAGGTCTCCTCCTACCACAACAACTTCCTCATCTTTCACGTTTTCCATCAGCTTCTCTATCGCACACCAGAACTTGTCCTTCTCTTCATCGCTCCGACCAACCTGTGGAGCATATCCCGAGATGACGTTCACCAAGAGCTTTCCAATCATCATTTTCACCATCATCAACCTATCACTCACTCTCGTCACACTCACCACACTATCTACAAACTCAGAAAACAGGACACCAACACCATTCATGCCCTCCGGGCACCCTTGCCACACAAACTTGTATTTCTGTCCCTGCCTACCCTTCACCATTCTCACACCACTTCCCTTCCATCTCGTCTCTTGCACACAACATATGTCCACTCTTCTTCTGATCAATACTTCCACCACTTCTCCTGATCTCCCTGTCATTGTCCCTACATTCCATGTCCCAAACCTCAGAAACCGATCTCCACTTCGGGCTGTACCCTGCCCACATGTAGTTGTAATTGTCATGGTTCACTTTTTGAGGCAGTTTTTTATGGCCGGATGCTCTTCCTGACGCCATCCCTCTTAGTCGCCTCTTACGACACGCAGGGATACGGTGTACCTATTCTAACCAGGGTACACACCGGGATTGTCCGCACATTGTCTGTTTGTCATTGTCTGTTTGTCCGCACAGAATAAATGATTTTCTCCAACGATTTGTCCGATTGACAGGAAATTTTCACCATAGGTGCGCCGCCTCCTGTAGAAATTTTAAAGATAATTATGACGTCATAAGTCACGTGGTATGGGCGTCATCTTGGAAACCGAAAAACTTTGCACTTCCATATCGCCAAAAGTGCTGCATATAAAAAATTCAGACATGGCTCATTGTAAAGATCTCTCCATGGGGAACAACATATGGAAATGATGATGTCATCGGTGCCTCCATTATGATGTCATAATTCGACAAGTACAAAATTTCATTCGATCAAGATGAAATTTATTGAGCTTCGTGACATTTGCGTCCCTGCCTACCCTTCGATCCCTGCGTCCCTATTCGATCAAGATGAAATTTAGGGATAAATTGTGGAGAAAAAAATATAGATGCCATCATCGGCCACGTGGTTCGGCTACCATAATTGTTTTAACACAAAAGCCTTAAAAAAACATGAACACATCCTCGCGAGGGTCTGCAATATCTGATTGCTCTTTCTTGTTGATTTATGTGGCCTTGACATTTGACCTATTAACTGCAAAAACAATAGGTTCATAGCCTGTGACAATCTCTTCCAGGTGGTTATGTTTTGTGAAGATTGGAGTAAAGTTGCGACCTGTAAGCGATTGAAATACATACATACAGACAGACAGAATAACAGACCAGGCCAAGTGAATAACAGACCAGACCAAGAATTATGCTTGTAAATCTTTGATTTCACAAGGAACAAACCTGAGATGAACACAACTATGAGTATGTACAGTCACGTGAAAAAGTAAGTACACCCCATGTAAAGTTTTGACTTTTTCAACATATTTCAACATACAGCTATTTGATCTTCATTTCAACAATATTGATAGATAAAGGTGATATAATATAACAAATATCATGAAACATTTACATTTTGTAGTCTATTGTATAATTTAAATAAACATAAATGCAAATTTCGCATGTGGAAAAAGTAAGTGCACCCTTGGCTCTGATAGGTGGTATTGCCCCCTTTGGCAGAAACAGCCTCAAGTAGGCGTTTCTTACAACTGTCTACCAGTCTCTGACATCGACTGGGAGAATTTTTTGCCCACTCCATGCAGAATTTTCAGATGTGCGATGTTTGAGGGGTTTCTTGCATGCACAGCTCGTTTCAAATTCCCCCACAACATCTCGATGGGATTTAGATCCAGGCTTTGACTTGGCCATTCCAGAACCCTCCATTTCTTTCTTTTCAGCCATTCCTTGGTAGATTTACTGGTATGTTTAGGGTCATTGTCATATTGCAAGGTCCACCTTCGGTTGAGCTTCAACTTCCCGACAGATGGGCCTCACATTATCCTCAAGCATCCTCTGGTACAATGAAGAATTCATAGTGGATTCTGTGATGGTGAGCTGCCCAGGCCCTGATGCAGCAAAGCTGCCCCAAACCATAATATTTCCACCACCATGCTTTGCAGTTGGTATCAGGTTCTTGTGGTCAAATGCTGTCTTTGGTTTTCACCAAACATGTCTTCTGGTACTGTGGCCAAATACCTCTACCTTTGACTCATCCTCTATCTGTCCAGAGCACATTGTTCCAGAAGTGCTGGTCTTTGCCCAGGTGTTCATTGGCAAACTTTAGTCTTGCCATGATGTTCTTTCTGGACAGCAAAGGTTTCCTCCTGGCACACCTCCCATGTAGATCAAATTTGTGCAGCCTCTTTCTAATGGTAGACTTGTGCACTTTGACATCAACAGTGGCAAGAGCTACCTGTAGGTCCCGTGATGACATTCTGGGGTTCTTAGAGACTTCTTTCAGCATCTTGCGGTCTGCTCTCGGGCTGAACTTGCTGGGGCGGCCTGGCCTGAACAAGTTGGCAGTTGTTTGGAATCTTCTCCACTTGTAGATGATCTTCCGGACAGTCGAATGATTGATTTCAAATTGTTTGGAGATCTTTTTAAATCCCTTCCCAGACTCGTAGGCATATATAACCTTCTTTCTGAAGGCCTCAGAGAGCTGTTTTGATCTCGGCATGGTGACGCTGCACACTTCAACAACAAAGAGCAAACCAAATTAAATGTCTGAGGTTTAAATAAGACAGGTTCCTCCAAGATCCTCTCTAACGATGTTCTATTCATTTGCACCTGAGCTGGTGCACCTGATTCTAATTTTAGGTATTTGAAGAAGTGATAAATGTCGGGGTGTACTTACTTTTTCCACATGCGAAATTTGCATTTATGTTTATTTAAATTATACAATGGACTACAAAATGTAAATGTTTCATGATATTTGTTATACTGGGGCATGCCCGTACGTGGGTGCCCGTTCCTTGCCAAAAAAAAAAAAAAACGCTACCCGTACGCTCTACCCCGCCCGTACGCCCGTAAACAAAAAAAACAACGCTCTTCGCTTCCGCCCTTCGCTCTGACTGAATTGGGAGAAATAATGCGCATAAGAAATCGAGAAATTATTATTTTCTCCGGAAGAAATCGAATTACGAACCGTAATGGCGCACGCGCTCGGCTCGGCTCGCTCTCACATCGGCCACGCCTACGCAACAAAGCGTTCTGTGATTGGCTGCCGGAAGTGAAGTCTTCACTGTCCGGAAGGTCGCAAATCGCAGTTACGATGAATCGCAAATTAGTTTTAATTAGTTTTAAAACATAGTTTAACGGCAACATAGTTTTCCAACGTGAAATAAATGAATACGCTCTCAAATGTGCCGTCCGAGGCAGAGTCTGTTCGCCACGTTCGGCACACGTGATAGCTCGCTGCTCTCTGATTGGTTGAATCGTTTTTTGGACATAGCTCGGTAACTACTTCTCCGATTAATATGAAACCTTGAAAAGGCACATCCTCGGGTCCCCAGCAATATACCTGGCAAGTTTCAAGTATATCGGACCGGTAGTTGTCGAGAAACATCGGTCACAGACAAACATACAAACATACATACATACATACATACATACATACATACATACATACATACAAACATACACACAGAGATTACTGGAATTATAGATAGATTATATCACCTTTATCTATCATTATTGTGGAAATGAAGATCAAATAGCTGTATGTTGAAATATGTTGAAAAAGTCAAAACTTTACATGGGGTGTACTTACTTTTTCACGTGACTGTAGTTGTGAAAAAGTCAGTGTTATTAAAGGAAGTGATGAATTGTCACCTCGGAGCTGAAAGGAGAAGGCCTGGTGAGCTTGCTTGTACTCCTTCGATGGGCAAAAAGAGGGATGAAGGTGATGTAAAAATGATAGCTTCGTTAAAATGCCTGTTTTGGATTGCTGATCTTGTCAAGACTGCTCTTTATCGATGGTGAGGCCAAGAAACCTCAAAGGAATGGACTTCAATGAACAGTATTTGAGGTTGATTAGCATGGAAAGCTGGTGAGACAATGCGGCAGTTCATGTGTTTGAACCTTAGGTAATTTGTCTCATTTCCCCCAAAAATGGCCTCAAGCTCACCTTGCGATGAATTTGAGTACATGATGAAAAGTATTTGCCGATGCAAACCTTCGAACACCCACGTGATAAACTGTAATTTTCACAATCTGAATCACTTATAATTTGGTGGAAGCTGCAGATTGTAAATTGCATCCATTTTTCTTATAATGCTCACATGAGATTTCCATATATAATGACCTATTGAGTCCTGGTGAGTCATATGATTTTGTAGTTGTCCATTTCTTGTCCATAAAAAAGAAAAAATGTAGGTGTATTGTCATGTTAAACTTGTTTTAAGCATAATGAAAACGCAGGAAGCTAGAACAGCACTCTACTGTCACCAGGCCTAACAGTTTACGTTTTGTATTACACTGATAGATCGGATCTGGAGTCGGACCTGACCGAATATCGAATCTGCTTGTATTTGTCATCTAACAAACTTGTCCACCATGTTTTGGCATAATCTGGCCATAACTTTTTGAGATATCATGCTTATAACATCGTTTTTGGCCCTATCACTCAATGGTGAAGAATCATTTTTAACTCAACTGGACTATGTCCAGCTGATTTTTTGTCGACACCCAGTGTCCGCCGTCGTCCGTCTGTCTTTCGTCTGTCTGTCTGTCTCGTCTGTTAACAATTCGACGTCTACGCTCTAAAAGTCACAAATATTGATTAAATTTGATGAAACTTGCTATGCAGCATCTTTAAGACATAAACTAGTTTGGGATTGCATTTGGGCGTTTCACGCCCAAAAATGGGCGTGGCAGGGCGGCCATATTGAAAAATCAATTTTTGTCAATCTGGTACTTCCTAATGTAGCTGGAAGGCTGAAACCTGGTGTGTAGACAGTATGTAACAAACCTCAACACATATATTACGGGTTTTGACGATGTCCGAAAAATGACCGTTGTGACCTATGACATGACTTGACCCATAAACATCAGTTTGGATGACGTCCAAGCTCTAAAAGTCACAAATACTGATCAAATTTGATGAAACTTGTGCCTTTTGCCACTTAAAGATATTTGAAAATTTTCATTTTTCTGGTTTCCATCGAAACAAGTTGGACATAGTGCATTTTGTTATACATTTCGTTTCCGTCTTTCAAACGTCTTTCAAAGTTTGAAACGTCTTTCAAACTATTGACAGTGTGAGAATGTATGGATAATTCAAGAGAAAATGACTAAGTTGTAAATGTAATGTCACTTGAGTCCAATTCAATGAATAATGACTGTGTGTGTGTGTGTGTGTGTGTGTGTGTGTGTGTGTGTGTGTGTGTGTGTGTGTGTGTGTGTGTGTGTGTGTGTGTGTGTGTGTGTGTGTGTGTGTGTGTGTGTGTGTGTGTGTGTGTGTGTGTTTGTGTGTGTTTGATGAATGAATAATTAAACCCTGTTGAACACATCTATTGAAATATTCAACATATCTTGATTCAATACCATACATGTATATTGTTTGACCAAGTCTTTCTAAATAAATTCAAGTCTGAAATCTGAGAAAAGTAATTGTAGTTTTACTTTTTATGCCTCGCTTAAAACTCAATTTTTTCTAGTTTCCTGTTCAAACATGAGATACCTACAACGTTACTGTACCTCTTTAGCACATATAAACTATATAGTTTGTGGTTCTATTATGCATATTCTAACCATATTGATATCGACCAGTTGAGTTCAGGTTCCCTGGAACCTCTGGTTTAAATTATAGTACGGTACTGTATCTAGATCTTTACTAAAATCTAATCACTTTGTCCTTTCCACACACCCAACCTGTCCACCAAATTTCTGTCGGAATGTGTCCATAACGTTTTGAGATATCATGCTCACAACCCTGGTGTTGGGCTAGCGGTTAGGGTGCCGGCTTAGGATCCTAGGATCCTGGGATCGAATCCCGGTCGATCGCTGAATTAACGCCAGGGGGGTTGACTCAGCCTGTCATCCTTCCGAGGTCGGCTAATTGAGTACCAGTTCACTGGTAATTCCCTGTTTGTCGTTAAAGGCGGCAAAAAGGGTTGGCGTCAGGAAGGGCATCCGGCCGTAAAACATTGCTTCAAAAAGGGGACCGAAAAACAACAACAACCACGGTTCCCGAAAAAGGCCAACCCCCGCTTTGCGGGGAAAAATGGCCTCTAAAGGTGTTTTTTTTTTTTTTATGCTCACAGACAGACACGTGTGAATACATAACTTCAGTGCACCTTATTATGCCAATATATTTGGCATTACCTGGGAAAATGCCTTTGTTCATAGCAGTGAATGTGGGTTTCGCTGCTGAATTTCACGTCTTGATCGCCCACAAATATTTTTGTATGGATGAAGCAGCTCTGTGTAAGGCAGGACTTATGCAGATCATGTTGGTGTTGAGATTATGAGGATTTGACACTTATTTGGGACAAGCAAAAGTACCTGTCCCCAGTGAGGGCACAAGTTTCAGTTAAAATATCAATTTAAATTATTTAATGGACTTTAAAGGAAGTTAATCTAAAGTTTAAAGGACACCATTTCAAAAGTGAATGTTGAGCTCTGCAGATTTTCAAATGCAGTGTGGTAAGGGGCCATCATAAATGGGAGACAGCCAAACTAGTGAACACATGGACAGACATTACTGTTCGCAAAGTATACTAACTAGCGAGGTACTTGTGCTAAACACGGGTGGGAGGCCAGATGCTGACAGACTATGTGGAAATGGTGAATGCCAAACCATGGGCTAATAAATTCCACATTCCTGTGCCACCTTCAATTGAACTGGATGCTGTCATGGCGAAACTGCAAATGCAGAATCCGCAAATGTCACGAGTAGAAACCCTCACATAGTTTCATCATTCTCCTTTTAACTCTATTTCTATATTTTCATTCAAAACATTATCATTCCAATCACATATTAATACATGAATACAACAAAATACATTAATTAACAATCACACATTAATACAACAAAATACCATGTTACAAACACTTGTGAGGTAAACCAATACAGATGCTATTGCAACGTGATAACCAATACAGACAAATTTGCTGGTGAGAAACGGCAGACACATAACACCTTGTACAGATCAAAACTCAAAATCATAATGGTAGTGAGAAATATTTGAAACTCCCCACCCACCTTAGGACCCCTGCTGAAACCCTAAAACCTTCCCCCCTAACTCCTCTACCGTGTGTGTGTGTGTGTGTGTGTGTGTGTGTGTGTGTGTGTGTGTGTGTGTGTGTGTGTGTGTGTGTGTGTGTGTGTGCGCGTGTGCCCTCTGGCGGTTAAAGAAGGAAAGTTGGTACTTGTTCCCCGATTGCGACCGTCACGTGGTAAGCTATCGTGTGATGGACCAATTGGCGTTCGTAGTTGCTGATTTGCAACCTTCTAAGCATGAAGTTATTCGTGCGCGGCAGCCGCAGGTCTGGTAAGTTGGGGAGGGAATGGAGGTTAACCTCCTCGTAGTAAACCCGAATCCTGGGCCGTAACATATTCGGTGTTCAGGAGCATGATTCCTGTCCGAGCACCGTAACGCATTGGTGCCGGGAGTGGGATTCCGCTCCGGCCACCGTAACAATATGTTGATTATCTTTGAGTCTGTTTTTGTACTTATTCAATTACTTATTGACTAAAACTTTGAAATTGTGCAGATTTGAGGCTTTTGCTTGTAGATAGCTTTGGATATATTTGATTTTATTATTCTTATCATCTGGCATTGTACAATTTGAATTTGACGTTTATTTTGTTAATCATGTAATAATTCTTATCAACATGTAATATTCCACAGATATGGAAGCCCAGGGAATGTGACCAAAGAGTATAACGAGTTCGCCGATTTCTTCTTGAAGACTTACGCCATAGGCATCCAACAGGTTAATGGATTGTTCATTATTTTTCACTTTCACTGTGCTTCAGAAAAAGTGTCTCGAGTATTTGTGATTTTTCTGAAATACTTTTTCTTTACCTTCCCCAAGGTTTTGCTCAAACTTGTGGAGCAACACCGCCAGAAGCAATTTGTAACGCCACGAGTTCTTCAACAGTCTCTGAATTTCCTCAACACAGGTGTTGGACACTCCATTACATGGAAAAACCTAAAGCCGCATGTCCAGGTATCATACCTCAGTGCAGTTCACTTTGTGAAACTAGTTGTTGATTTAATGTGGAGTTTCTGAACTGTCCTTTCTATTCTCTCCATTGTGGCTGAGCAGACTTTGGTGCAAGATGTGATCTTCCCACTTATGTGCTATTCTGACGAGGATGAAATCCTTTGGCAGGAAGACTCGTATGAGTACATTCGCATGAAATTTGGTTTGTCTAAATAATAGCTTGAAGTTAGGCTTCTGCGTGAAAGTTTTCTTTTTTTTATTCTTCATTTTCTGACTTATTGGCTTGTATGCACATGATTGCCTCACAACTCAGAAGGTAATTCATACTGAGATTGAAGACCTCCGTATAAGGATGGGTGTCCTCGGCTATCGGATGGCACAATAGTTGATTTGTTAGCTTGCTCATATTTGAAGCTGTCTGGTCCTGACTTGATTCTCTGGAGTCAAATAAAACTTAAACTGTCATTCTGCTGTTGTGCCGGAAGGGTGTGTTGCATCTCGGAGCATGTCATCCTTTGGTTGTGCACTTGAAGCAGGGTGTCCCATCTGATTTCGTTTGTGTACGTGAAACTTCTCATGGTGTCTCTGGTCAATTTCGTGCCAGTATTCAGGCCGTTTTCTGCTTGCAGTTATGTTATGTTTTCTGCTGCATAAGTAGGTGTTGTGAAATGACCTCCTCCTGTGTCACTTGATTAGTCCCCGACCATGTTCACCAGAGGGGACTATAGGTTTGCTTTCCGTCTGTCTGTCTGTCTATGTCCGTCGCACCTGTGGTTTTCCAGACTTGTTTTTCCATAACCTTTAACATATTAAACTGAAACTAGGTACATCGTTTTATTATGATAACTTACAGAACAAGTGTGAGTTTAGGGGCGTTTCACTAAATTTCCATGGACTTGTGCCACCCTTTTTGCATTTCTGGAAAATATCACATTATACACAAGTCGGTTTTCCTGACTTTCTTTTCCCCTTACGCTTTAACATATTGAACTGAAACTTTGTACATGGTGACATGAACATGAAACTTTGTACTTTGTACATGAAACCATTGTACATGGCTTTATTACAAGTTACAGAAACTGCAACTTATTCTGTAGTTTTGCATATACCGAAAACAATTTGGCCTATTGTATATGGCTCACAATTTCTGAATGCTTGGAACAAGAACATTCATTGGGACCAGTATGGGACATGCATTACAAAGCAATTCTCCCTCTTGTTGAATTTCCTTGTATTAAATATTCTCACTGGAGAAGTAGTTTTTTGGCACAAGTCGAAGTTTATACTTTAATAGCCACTGTGCAACACTTGGAACTTATTGGAACTATACTTTAATAGCCACTGTGCAACACTTGGAACTTATTGGAACTATACTTTAATAGCCACTGTGCAACACTTGGAACTTTTTGGAACTATACTTTAATAGCCACTGCCACACCTGTGGTTCTACTTGGAACTTCTTATGGTTGCAAACTTTTCCTCACCTTTATTTTCCTCTCAGATGTTTTTGAAGACTATGGTTCTCCAGCAACTGCAGCTCAAACATTGCTGTATTCCTCTACAAAGAAAAGAAAAGAGGTTTTTATTTATCTTTGAAAATTATGGTTTTATGATTTCATCTCTCTTTTCCTCTCTCTTTTCCTCTCTCTTTTCCTCTCTCTTTCCCTCTCTTTCCCTCTCTCTTTCCCTCTCTCTTTCCCTCTCTCTTTCCCTCTCTCTTTCCCTCTCTCTTTCCCTCTCTCTTTCCCTCTCTCTTTCCCTCTCTCTTTCCCTCTCTCTTTCCCTCTCTCTTTCCCTCTCTCTTTCCCTCTCTCTTTCCCTCTCTCTTTCCCTCTCTCTTTCCCTCTCTCTTTCCCTCTCTCTTTCCCTCTCTCTTTCACCACACCACTGATTATGCATAAAGTTATTTTTGCCTTTTCTTGAGACGCCATTTGGGTGACTTCAATGAAATTTGTTACATTTAAATTCGTCTCATTTTGAAATTGGATTTTTGTATTTTGTTTGGAAAGAATTTTGAAATTTAATCTTTTTTGTTGAGTTAGGAATAGCCAAAGAGAAAAGTTTGTCTGCATATCTTCATTCATAATCAGCAGATAAGAGTAGTTGCTTTCACATTTTAGTGGCACACTGCTAAAATGAACTCGGACATGAAAATCTGAACCAGAAATGTTTGCCAAAAAGAAAAGTGACATTTTGCCACTGAAGATGGATGGAAGTTGTGTATTCACCTGTTTACTTCTGCCACCGATGGTGGAAGGAGGTTTTGTTTTCACCACTGTTTACTTCTGCCACTGAAGGTGGATGGAGGTTATGTATTCACCCCTGTCTGTTTGTGAGCAGGATAACTCAAAAATTGTCGACAGATTCGGACGAAATTTGATGCCAAGGACGAATTGATTCTATTTTGATGAAGATCCGGATCTGGATACTGGAATTTTTGAAGTGATTTTCACCATGAGAGATGGGGGCCAAAATGATATATACAGTAGCATGATGTCTCAAAAAGTTGTAGACTAGTTGTGACAAAACTAGGTGGATGAATTTGTTCGGTGATACGAATAAGCCAATTCGATTTTGTTTAACGTCTGGATCCAGCTCCGGGCCTATCAGTGGTATACAAAACGTATGCTGTTCAATGTTTAGCCTGGTGGAGGTATGCACTCTATTGAGTGCCATTCTGGTTATACACTTAAAACCTTTTGCTTGTTGGTTCCTTCTATAATTTGCTTGGTTAGATGGTCATCAGGATTCTCTTCAGTATTTTGAATATCATATTAACACGCGTGTTTCGAAAACCTAATTTCCCATTGAAATAGTTTGAAGTACACACTCGTAATTGATGTATTTCAAAGAATGTGCAGCATGTGAATTCACTGGAAATATAACGTATCGTCTGAGAACTACTTCTTCAATGGACACATATTGTAAGTTTACTTTTGTGTTATATAATTTATCACACATCTATTTTTTAAAATATTGCTACTTTAATGGCTGAACAATGAAATTGGTTGAACACAGCGGGTGATCTTTGATGTTAAGCTCCAAGTCTGCAATAAGGCATCATCGATACAAAAACTTTTCTAATGCATGATTGTATGTCAGTCCAAGATAATTGTATGCTGAAAATTTGTATTAAAAGAAAACGATTGTACAATTTACCAATCATTCTCAATAAGTTTTATAGTATAGAATATAGATAATAGATACTATGACTGCATGAATGGTTTTCAAAAAGAATGCAGAGATTTCTAAAAAGCAATAGTTGGACTTTAATAGCCACTGCTATTAATAGCTTCATCATCTTTAATAGCTTCATCATCACCTGAGATGAAGGCAGCGAACATTGTTTTAGAGAGTCATCTGTCTGCTAATAAAATTTTCTTGTCATGTTTTTATAATAAAAATATTTGATAATACAAAATGAGAAATAATTCTGCACATATTTAAGTAGTTGCAGGTATGTCTGGGCACCCCAAAATGTATGCCTTTTTTTCTTTCTATTACCCCACATGCATAGCACAAAGCACAGCAAATCAACTGGTGTCTGTCCGTCTTATGATCGAGGAATGTCAATTGCATCTCAAATTTTGAGCACAGTAGAACATTAATCGGCTTGTTTGCATTTTCAAAACCCTTTGGTTTGGCAGTAATTTGACAAAAATACATGCCCTTCTCAACTAATCAAATTTGCTTTGCCGTGCTCTTACCAATCGAATCAAATTTCATCCAATCAACAGGGGTACATCGATGTTGACAAAATGGCGACACCCAATTCGTGCATCTTTTTCGTGCGACATCGAGGGGAGATGTAGAAAATAGGGCAAAATGGAGAAGATCGTCATGGGGCCCAAAAGGCTAACCCCCGCTCTAGCAGGGAAAATTACCTTTAAAATGCCTGTTGTTGTGTTTGTTGTTTCTCAAAGATCGTTCCAAAATCATCAGTTTATCCGAGAAGAATTGGCAGAAAGTCCAGCTTTGGACTGTTCGGTTTGACCCATTGGATTCATATAGTTACTATTGTACCTGTTAAACGTTCACAAACAAGGCTAATATAGATCGTGCTTGCAAACACAAAGCAAGATTTGAAAAGATGGATACCACATAACCTGTATAGTGTGTATAAAAGCCACTTGTCTATAAAGTTGACCGTTTTCCTTTGGTGGTCATTGTAAACAGGTTTGACGATATGTATTGACTCAAATAGCAGTCGTCTCATGTTAATAAATGAATGCAACTGTTTGTCATCCTCATTTTGAAACATTTCTTTTTCAAAGATCCACCAAGTGTTCTCATTTATCAGATATGTCCTTTTGTGATTTCATAAATCGTTTCGGAACAAATATTTCTATGAATGTGCTTCACAGGTTCTACAGAGGACAATGGAGTTTTGTTACAAAGTCCTGACAAGTCCCTCCACAAATCCTCGACAGACAGATGGAGCTTTGCATATGATTGGGCAGCTTGCAAACCTTTTGCTGAAGGTGAAGATTATTTGATGGCATTGCTACTCTCACTTTTTTTAGGGGGTGGGGCTGGAGCAGTGTGTGGTGGTTGATGATGCTGTGGATTATTGTAGTGCTGGTGAAATGGCCCACATACTTGTTTTCCCCATCAAAAAACAATTTTAATTTAAAAAAATTTATCCATTCCCCTTTCCTTTCATACATGCACATATGAACATGCACAAATCATATTTACCGGCCATAAAAAAACATTGCCTCAAACAGGGAACCATGATTGTCATGGGGCCCACAAGGCTAACCCCTGCTCTCGTGGGGAAAATGGCCTTAAAACGATCATTCATTCATTCATTCATTCATTCACATGCACACATTTTTGACTATCCAAAATGATTTTATAACCTTGGGTCACCTGTATCGATTGTGATGAAGTTTTTAACAGTGCTGAAGGTGTTTTCAAGATGGAGACTATTCTGATTCTCTCTATACTATTTGCTGCCAAACCTGTTTTATGACATTTTCTTTAAGCTTCATTATCATAAATGTTTGGGGGTTCTCTACACCCCCGCCCCCCCCCCTCCCAAATTAAACATTCCCAACTTTTTTTTTTCTTCTGTAATTGAGCTGTATCGACAATATTTAATACCCATGTCTGAGTACAACCTTTTATTATTATTTCGAATAACTCATTAGTTTCTCAAGATATTTGCACATTCTTATGCATCACCATTTGTTGGCTTAGCGGTTAGGGTGCCGGCTTGGGATCCTAGGATCCTGGGTTCGAATCCTGGTCGATCGCTGAATTAACGCCAGGGGGGTTGACTAAGCCTGTCATCCTTCTGAGGTCAGCAAATTGAGTACCAGTTCACTGGTAATTCCCTGTGTGTCGCAAGAGGCGACTAACGGGGTTGGCGGCAGGAAGGGCATCCGGCCATAAAGCATTGCTTCAAAAAGGGGACCAAGGTGCCCGAAAAAGGCCAACCCCCGCTTTGCGGGGAAAATGGCCTCTAAAGGTGGTTCTTATGCATCACCATTGATGTTGAACAGGAATGATCATGTAATAACGGTGATTTCATAAGTTGTGGGACACAGAATCAAATGCACAATATTTAGTCAGCAACTTCATTTTCACCAGTCCGAAACGAATTGGCAAACTGAATCTTTATACACACATGTAATATTGAGCACATCAGGATTTGAACCACAATCACAAAATGCTTGTGAATTGCTTTACATCACTGTCTTAATCATTGTCTACCTGTTGGTGCCTTGCTAATAATTGTTTCTTAAAATATTTTCCGTCTGTGTGACAACAGCGCAATTTGTATAAAGATCAGATGGAGGGGCTGCTCCAGAGGCATGTTTTTCCACTCTTCTCCAGTGAGCTGGGATATCTTCGTGCTCGGGTAAAGCTTATAATCAATGAGAATTATTGGTGTGTAAAATGAAAATGATAAACTTCACCTTGAGATGCATTATGCTTGCTTAAAATTATTTTTCAGCCATCTTGGAACATGTGGGAAATATTTTGTACTTTTATTCAGGCACGCATATATTATGTCTTGCAGAATAGTAACATTGAATAATGCATTTACCTCAATGTTAGGTAGAATATTGGATACAATAATATTCTACAATACAGCACTGAATTATTGTTGTTGCTCTTTAATAGCCACTGTTATCCCACTTTGTGGGGTTGGCTGGGGGAAGCTTGGCCCAAGTCTATCACGAACCGGCCTGGCCAGGCATGACATTCGCCTAGTTAGGGCAGGAATTTGGAATCTGGCCATGGTGCCCGGCGATACTCGCCTCCTCTTTGCAAAGGACACCATGAGATCTTTCACGTTTACCAAGCCAACCCGGCAGATGGGACTCCCGGTTTAACGTCCATCCGAGAGACAGCACACACATTGATGAATCACCCTGCCTGTAAAACTTCAATCCCCTCCTCCCAACCCCAAGGCTTCAATCCCCTCCCCACTCTGTCTTCAAAACTCCCCACCCCCTCCCCCCCACTGAAAGTCCTCAAGCCCGACACCCCCACAAACCCTCAACCTCCTTTTCTCCCAACCCCAACGATGTCCTCACTCGTACCCTCCCCCCCCCCCTTTTTTCCCACCCATAAAAGCAAATGGGCATTTCCTTATCGACATTCCCCCATCCTTTTTAACGATATGATTTTTATGGTCCCTGGTCGAGTCATTTAAGAGAAAATAGTTGGAAATAGCAAGGACCGGCAGTATCTGCGCAGTGAAGGCCCTTCCTCTTGAAAATGCCACGTAGTTATTTGGGTGATGTATAGGCAACAGATCACTGCCTCGATCGCTCCCAAAAAGAAAAAGAAAATAACCTGGGTTTGAAACAAATACTTCCCACTGCCTATGTTCATAACTACATTTGTAATACATAGCGGTTGTATAGCTCGGATATATTCCAATTGCACTGGCCTATAGGCTGACAGGAGGCCTGAAGCCTAAGGACTGGTCTGATGCCTCCACTTGCTGTGGCCTTCACAAGGTCTGTGATGCCTATCAGCTCAACATATCGATATTTGATGATCCTTTTAACTGTCGCGTTGTTCGTTTAACACTGAAAGGAAAACTTGTGGGCAACCTGAATGGGCGGGCATGACTATGACATCTCTGAAGATGTGTTTGGCTTCGCAATGCACCAACATGGTGGCCGTATGATTTTTACCCTCGCCAGAGGAGAGGGTATTGCATTTGAGTCTGTTTGTCTGTTTGTCTGCACAGAATAAATATGATTTTCTCTGCAACCGTTGGTCCGATTGACAAATTTTCACCATAGGTGCAACTCCACCTGTAGAATGTTTTTATGAAATTATGACGTCACAAGTCACGTGGTTCGGCCGCCATCTTTGAAAAATCGAAAAACTTTGCACCTCTATATCTCCGAAAGCGCTGAATAGAAAAAGTTTTAGACATGGCTCATTGCAAAGAACTCTCCATGGGGAATAAAATATGTTAATGATGATGTCATAGGTGCCTACATTATGACGTCATAATTCGACATGTACAAAACTTCATCGATCAAGATGAAATTTCTTGAGCATAATCTAGGAATAAATTAGTTTAGAAAAAAATTAATGATGACGTCTTCGGTCACGTCGTTTCGCCGCCATATTTGTTGTCCCACGTCGCACCGCGGAGCGAAAGGGGGACTATGGTTTTCTCATCCGTCCGTGCGTGCATGTGTATGTGCGTGCGTAAGCGATGGACCGCATTCAAATTTGGTGTGTGGGTGCAACCCACGTCAAAATCCAAGATGGCCGCTGCCATGTATGCCTGACGCCATGTATGTCTGAACCTTGTGAGCGGAATATCTTTAAAAATAAGCGAAGTACCAACTTCTAATCTGGTGTGTGGGTGTATCTAGGCATGAGGAAGAACCCTATTGAAAATTGGGTCGCCACGTCAAAATCCAAGATGGCCACCACCATATATATGTCTGAACCTTGTGAGCGAAATATCTTGAAAAATAAATGAACAACTAACTTCTAATCTGGTGTGTGGGTGTATCGACGCATAAGGGAGATCGCTATTGAAAATTGGGTCGCCACGTCAAAATCCAAGATGGCCGCCTTGCGTCTTCCACTTTGTCAACTCGCATCACTTCACCGACGGGGGACCTTGGCGTAACGCTTGTTTCAACACAAAAGCCTCAAAAACCACTGAAAATGCATCCTGGCGAGGGTTTGCAATCTCTGATTGCTGTTTCTTGTTCAGGTTGCAATCGAGTCAGGCCAGCTGTCCAACCAATGGATAGAAAGGAGTGTTACAGACTGACAGACAAACGACCGTTTTATTACTATTATTACTATTATTGTCCCCCATCGCACTGCAAAGCGAAAGGGGGACTATGGTTTTCCCCTTTGTCCGTGTGTCCGTCCGTCCGTGCGTCCGTGCGTGCGTGCATAAGCGAAGGACCGCATTCGAATTTGGTGTGTGGGTGCAACCCACGTCAAAATCTAAGATGGCCACCGCCATGTATGTCTGACGCCATGTATGTCTGGACCTTGTGAGCGGAATATCTTGAAAAATAAGCGAAGTACCAACTTCTAATCTGGTGTGTGGGTGTATCTAGGCATAAGGAAGAGCGCTATTGAAAATTGGGTCGCCACATCAAAATCCAAGATGGCCACCACTATATATATGTCTGAAACTTGTGAGCGAAATATCTTGAAAAATAAACGAACTACTAACGTCTGATCTGGTGTGTGGGTGTATCTACGCATAAGGAAGGACGCTATTGAAAATTGGGTCGCCACGTCAAAGTCCAAGATGGCCGCCACCATATATATATGTCTGAACCTTGTGAGCGAAATATCTTGAAAAATAAGCGAAGTACCAACTTCTAATCTGGTGTGTGGGTGTATCTTGGCATAAGGAAGAACCGTATTGAAAATTGGGTCGCCACGTCAAAATCCAAGATGGCCGCCGCCATGTATGTCTGAACCTTGTGAGCAGAATATCTTGAAAAATAAGCGAAGTACCAACTTCTCATCTGGTGTGTGGGTGTATCTAGGCATAAGGAAGGACGCTATTGAAAATTGGGTCGCCACGTCAAAATCCAAGATGGCCGCCTCCATGTATGTCTGAACCTTGTGAGCGAAATATTATATCATAGCATGTTTTCTGCGTCTTGCACTTTGTCAACTCACATCACTTCCCCGACGGGGGACCTAGGCGTAACGCTTGTTTTCAATGGATTCGGCATGGATTTCCACATTTTTCTCATTATCTGACTAATTTTTTGAGAGCTGTATATGATATACGACTGGTATATGATATGAATGGCTGGTGGGCTAGCGACTAGGGTGCCAGCTCAGGATCCTAGGATCCCAAGCCGGCACCCTAACCGCTAAGCCAACACCAGGCTCAAGGAATAAATATAATGAACTTATTAAAAAATTTTATTTTTTATTTTTTCTTCCATTCATGCAAGTATTGAACAATCTTCTGGATGCCTGAAAAGGAAGATACAGAGGTAGCGCACAGTTCGCCTTTTGCTTTCAGCTGTCCATTCTGGGTTTGATTGTTGACCTGACCATAACCTCATAGATTGATACTTTCCAGGCAAGGTGCATCAGCAAATGTGCCGTCTTATAAAATGTATATTAAGCTGATGTCCCGTCTGTCATTATTGATTACCGGCAAACGTTGAAGATCCAATGGTGTCTCTTTGGGAAGAGTACTTGAGTTATCGCTGGCATTCTACCCGCATTTCAACATTCCAAATTCCTGCACTAATGAGCAAGGACACCCCATCAACAGCACTGCCGTGCCTCAGGAATTATGTAACCAGTGGGCTCAATTTGTAATTGAATCTCAGTCCAATAAGCATTTCATAAATACAAATCTTATGGCCATAAAACCTTGTACACGTACAAGAGATCAAACCTTTTTATTTTTTCTTGCCACAACCAACGAAGGTAGACTGAGATTATGTATTCAACCATTCCTGTTTGTTTGCGAGTTGGATATCTTAAAACGTTATGGACTAATTCGTACGAAACCTGGTGGACAGGTTGGGTGTGTGACGAGGACAAATTGATTAGATTTTGGTGAAGATCCGGATCCAGATACGAGAACTTTAGAAGTGTTTCCTCACAATTGAGAGATTCGGGCCAAAACGATATATAGCACAATATCTCAAAAAGTTGTTGATAGATTATGACAAAACTTGGTGGACGAGTTTGTTCGGTGACGAGAACACGCCGATTCGATTTTGGTTTGGGTCCGAATCTAGATCTGGCCTATCAGTGGGATACAAAATTTAAGCTGTTTGGCCTGGCGGAGGTATGCGTTGCACCGAGTGTCGTTCTAGTTTAATTGATGTTCTTACAGACTACAAAGCAGTAATATATCGATCGTACATTAATGCAGTGAATTGATCCAAAATTTGAACTTCTACTGACTTGTGTGCAATAATAAGAGTGTGTATTGTAAAGGGTAAGACTTGGTAAATTGTATCTATTTGGCATGTCATTCATTGGTTTTGGAAGCCTGGTGTTGGCTTGACGGTTAAGCTGGCTGGCTTGAGGCTGCTTTGAGTTCTCAGGGTCCTGAGTTAAAGCCCCTGCCAGCCGTTGAATTAACACTACGTGGATTGGCTCATACTGTCATCGGCACCCTAACCGGCACCCTAACCGCTAAGCCAACACCAGGCTGAAAGATCATGTTGTAATTAACGTTTTTTTTTTTTGTGAGGCAAAATGTTTTCGGTTTGTCCGTTCGTCCATGATGGGTTTTCGTTACCACGATAAGCTAAGAACAGCTGAAGGGAACCAAGTCAAACTTGGTACAAGTATGTATAATGATGTAAAGATAAACAGATTAGATTATGGGGTCAAGAGGTCAGAGGTCCCATCTATCTATAATTCCACTAATCTCTGTGTGTATGTTTGTTTGTATGTTTGTATGTTTGTATGTTTGTCTGTGACCGCTGTTTCTCGACAACTACCGGTCCGATATACTTGAAACTTGCCAGGTATATTGCTGGGGACCCGAGGATGTGCCTTTTCAAGGTTTTAAATTAATCGCAGAAGTAGTTACCGAGCTATGTCCAAAAAACGATTCAACCAATCAGAGAGCAGCGAGCTATCACGTGTGCCGAACGTGGCGAACAGACTCTGCCTCGGATGGCACATTTGAGAGCGTATTCATTTATTTCCCGTCGGCAAACTATGTTGCCGTTAAACTATGTTTTAAAACTAATAAAAACTAATTTGCGATTCATCGTATTCATCGCTTCACATTTGCGACAGTGAAGACTTCACTTCCGGCAGCCAATCACAGAACGCGTTGTTGCGAGCCCGAGAGCCTGCGCCATTACGGTTCGTAATTCGATTTCTTCCGGAGAAAATAATAATTTCTCGATTTCTTATGCGCATTATTTCTCCCAATTCAGTCAGAGCGAAGGGCGGAAGCGAAGAGCGTTGTTTTTTTTGTTTACGGGCGTACGGGCGGGGTAGAGCGTACGGGTAGCGTTTTTTTTTTTTTTGGCAAGGAACGGGCATCCACGTGCGGGCATGCCCTAGTAAGGTAAAAATTCTGTTAATGCGCTGACTTGTGAACAAGTGATGTGATTTTGACAAACTTGGTATAAGTATATATATTATGTTGCAAAGATGAACTAAATATGTTTTGGCATAATAGGTCATGACAGGTAAAAATGTGATACTTGAGAACAGCTTGAAGGGATTTCAATCAAACTTTGTACGAGCATGTATAATGATGTACTAATGTGGGAGGAGGCATTTCAGTCAGAGTGCCATTCTAGTCATGTTTGATTTTCTGATGATGATGTGAATCATTGTCAGTGCAGTAAAAAAAAAAACATTTCATAATGTGCTGATGTAACTTACTGCACTCAGCATGTCCACTAGACCCATAAAATCCCATAGACCATCTCGTCCCCAAAAACCCTGCAGACCCCAAATATCCCATCGATCCTTATTACACCCTTTCGAACCCCAAGACGAATCGATTCCTTTCTCCCTTTTAGATCTTCATACCTTTCAGACCTTTTAATACCTTGTGGATCCCTTTGACCTTTGGACTCTTTTTACAAGTTTTAAGACCCTGTAGACCCCTTCAGACAATTACGACCATTTAGACCTTAAATGACACCCTTTGGAGCCATTCGATATTTTAAGACCCTCTGGATACTTTCGTCCATTTCAATGCTTTAGCCTTATTTAGACCTTTTTAAACCTTTAGAACATTTTACCTTTCCAACTTTTCAGACCTTTGACCTTCACACCTTTACACATTTACAAGTAGACCATTTAGACCTTTCGTTTGCAAACGACCTTTCATTTCATACACTCTTCCATTTATTTGCCACACAAAACTAAGTCCTGACAAGGGTCTGCAATTTCTGATTGCTCTTTTTAACTCAACTGGACTACCGTCCAGTTGAGTTCATCACATACTGAACCCTCCGACGTCTGTCGTCTGTCGTCGTCTCGTCGTCGTCGTCGTCGTCTGGCGTCCGTTAACTTTTCGACGTTAACACTCCAGCGTCCACAAATATCAACCGATTCTGATCAAACTTGACATGCATCATCCTTATCCCAAGGACCAGGTTGGTATTACATTTCAGCTTGATCCGTTGAAAAATGGCGGACCTAGGCGACCATTTTGTTTTTGGTCATGAAAACGACGTTAACACTCTAGCGTCCACAAATATTAACAGATTTTGATCGAACTTAGAATGTTTAACCCTTACCACACAAGGTAGGTTGATTTTGCATTCCAACCCGATCTGTCACAAAATGGCCGCCATATTGTTTTCAGCTCCGAAACGACGTTAAGACTTTAACGTCCACAAATATTTATGGATTTTGATCAAACTTGGTGTGTGAGACTCTTACCACACAAGGATACAAGGACCTTAAAATTATTACACAAGGTTGTTGGCTTTTCATTTAAGTCAAATCTAGTAAAGACAACTGACCTACTTTAAAGTTGTCCAGTCAGTTAAGTTGAGTTCTGCTTCCCTTGAAGCTCTAGTTTGTTTGTTATTTTGGTTTTCCCTCTGGAGCTCACTCCTCAAGGCCAAAGGCCATTCTATTTGAGGGCTACACAAGGAGGGTTGGAGAGAGAAAGAGAGAAAAAGAGATAAATTTAATATTCCTCTTGAATTGCGAAAGGTTTACCTGTTGCTAAATTGGTGACTGTTCGGGTGGAAGATTTGACGCCGTCTACCTGATTGGAACTACATTATTTATACGCCGTCTACTTCATTGGAACTACATGATGTGTGTGTGTGTGTGTGTGTGTGTGTGTGTGTGTGTGTGTGTGTGTGTGTGTGTGTGTGTGTGTGTGTGTGTGTGTGTGTGTGTGTGTGTGTGTGTGTGTGTGTGTGTGTGTGTATATATGTATGTATGTATGTATGTATGTATGTATGTATATATATATATATATATATATATATATATATATATATATATATATATATACAGACTTGGCATTTAATATGGAATATTTTTTTTTTCTTGACTTGGGTTTACTTTCTGAACTCGGTATATCAATCTGGTGAGTTTCTTTTACGCTTCGGTGATTTCTTTGTTAAAAGAACCATGTCACTGATTGTCTGTCGCAGCAAGAAGTCAATAGAAGTCAATAAC
>NC_136261.1:148384640-148419095 GCF_964187855.1 Myxine glutinosa | reverse complement strand
ACGATGCCAGTAATATTCACGATGCCAGTAATATTCACGATGCCAGTAATATTCACGATGCCAGTAATATTCACGATGCCAGTAATATATTCAGGATGCCAGTAATAACTCGCCCACTCTTCCTGAAATACAAAGTGTGATGTTTAGTGTGTGTGTGTGTGTGTGTGTGTGTGTGTGTGTGTGTGTGTGTGTGTGTGTGTGTGTGTGTGTGTGTGTGTGTGTGTGTGTGTGTGTGTGTGTGTGTGTGTGTGTGTGTGTGTGTATACACGCACACAGTCATGTGAAAAAGTAAGTACACCCCATGTAAAGTTTTGACTTTTTTCAACACATTTCAACATACAGCTATTTGAACTTCATTTCAACAATATTGATAGATAAAGGTGATATAATACAACAAATATCATGAAACATTTACATTTTGTCGTCCATTGTATCGCAGAAGTAGTTACCGAGCTATGTCCAAAAAACGATTCAACCAATCAGAGAGCAGCGAGCTATCACGTGTGCCGAACGTGGCGAACAGACTCTGCCTCGGATGGCACATTTGAGAGCGTATTCATTTATTTCCCGTCGGCAAACTATGTTGGCGCTATGTTGGCGTTAAACGATGTTTTAAAACTAATTAAAACTAATTTGCGATTCTTTCGCTTTCCTGCGATATGCGACCTTCCGGAGCTCCTGTGAGAGCGTGCGCCATTACGGATAGTACGGGTACGGGCATGCCATATGTTGGCGTTAAACTATGTTTTAAAACTAATTAAAACCATTTCATGTAAATAGAGGGGGGGGGGGGGGGGGGGGGGATTGTCACTGTACTCGCAAGCCGTTCGCCGTTTGCTTTGGCGTTGCGAATGGACCAAAACATTTCATGGACCAAACCATTTCATGTAAAGCGTTCGCCGTTCGCTTTGGCGTTGCGAATGGACCAAAACATTTCATGGACCAAACCATTTCATGTAAATAGAGGGGGGGGGGATATAATTTTAGATATATATATAGTACGGGCATGCCCTAGTAATTTAAATAAACATAAATGCAAATTTCGCATGTGGAAAAAGTAAGTATATATATATTGTTGCGGTTTTGCGAAAAAAGGATGACCCCCCTCGTAGGTAGTTGCACCACAACATGTAGCCTCGCTTTCGTTCAGTTATTTCTTAGTAAATGTAAGTGTAGTCTCCTTTCCTGTGTTAGTTTGCGTTGAGCAGGCCAGTGAGTTAGGTGTTCTTTGAGCTGCAATGCCACGTGCTAGGCTGGAACAAGTCTGGCAAGGCCGAAGGGAGGAGCTGCAGGGGAGTGGCCGGTAGGCGGCGAGCAGCCAATCAGGACCCGAGGGGAGTGGCTCACAACGGCAACGAGAGGAGGGGCGTGGAACATTCGGGTGAGGCTGGGGAGGGGCCATATAAGACCCTGCCCCCGAGCCCCCCGCATCAGTCGCCCCGGGAGAGAGTTGGTTCGTGGTTGGTTCATGGTGATTGAGGAGTGAGATAGAGTCCCCCAGCCCCTGAGTCAGAGTGAGTCTCCCAGCCGAGCGTTTGTCGCAGCACGAGTGAAGTCCCTTGCTTGTTATAGCCTCGCTGTACACGAACTCTCCCTGTGCCCTGCGCTCTGCGGCTGTATTAATCGCGCTTGTGGAGACGATCAATTCCGGGCCACAGACGCGTGATCTCCCTGCCTGCGCTCCCAGCATACGTGCCGTGAACATCTGAGGGCCACGCCCGGCGAGCTGTCCCGGAGCGACCGGCGTCAAGGCGCGTTTGGAGCGCGAACTGTCCTTCCTCCTTTTCCTGCGTGAGTGAGTGGGCCCGTGTCTGGGGGATAAGTTAAGACTGCTTAAGCCTGCTCTGTGTCTTTTCGACTTGTATCGTTGTAAATAAACCTGTTCCTCCTTCCTGGCCTCGTGGACTCGAAGACCCGAGGGGGAAAGGGGGTTTAACCCCCCCCCCCCACCCTGTACGTCGACGGGCTTCGAGAGATCCGCAACAATATATACGTTATCAGAATTCCCAAAGTTCAAAGTTCCGCTGAACTTGGGGATGACTAAGAAGAAGACCTTTGTTGGTCGAAAGCTTGTCGAGAATGAAAGATCGACCGTCCTGAAGCTTCGTCCGCGGCTCATTTCATCTCCCGATTATATATATCTATATATATATAAAACACAGTTTGTGTGTGTGTGTGTAATGTTACCGATAGACTCCTAAACGGAGAGGCTTACGTGCTTGATATTTGGCATAGAAATGGCCATTGAGCCTGGGACGAACATGGCCGAACTCAAAATATTTGACGATCCATATTTTTTATTCATATTTACCTCGGCGCATTTCAGCGAAGTACCCGCTAATCTCAGCCGGTTCCAGAGCAGCGTGCTGATTCGCTCAGAGCGATCACGTGATGTTCCATTCCCGCCGCCAGACTGATTCGCTCAGAGCGATCACGTGATGTTCCATCCCGTCACACGTCACACGTTTTTTCACCTTTTATGCGATCGTGTTTTGTATCGATTGTGTGCGATATGAATTAAATGTCTTTGAAACAGCTGTGAAACGTCTTTCCACAACCCTTCCGTAACCGATTGGAGCAGTTTATTGCCGCACAAAACGAGATCCGCGAAGCGAGTTGGTCGAGTCATGCTGACCAAGATGGCGACACGGCGGCTTCACTTTTCACGGAGTATGAGCGTTCTATATATTTTCAATTCAGTGCGCCCGTGATTTGTGGCATAGACATGACCATTGGGCCTTCACGGTGTAATTTGTGCGAGGCTTTTGTCCGAGTGAGCTTGAGTCGAGAGGGCGAATGTACGGGTTGGGAATGTACAGGTCTCCCTTCCCCCGCCCGGCAACGCCGGTACTGGAGGACGTCACAGGATCGGTGAGTCTCCAAAACCCGCTTCGTGCTGTTGCGAATATGCAGGACTATGTCGCGATTGTTGTGCTGCTCTCCGACCATGAGAACTGCAACGTCATTGTTGACTGGCCCTCCCCTTCCCCCCCCCTTCCCCCCCTTCCCCCCCCCTCCGTCCTCCCCCTCCCTTCCCCTCCACCCTACCCCCTCCACCCTACCCCTCCCCCTCCCCCCTCCCCTTCTCCCCTCCCCCTCCCTTTTCCCCCTCCCCCTCCCTTTTCCCTCTCCCTTTTCCCTCTCCCCCTCCCTTTCCCCTCTCCCCCTCCCTTTCCCCTCTCCCCCTCCCTTTCCCCTCTCCCCCTCCCTTTCCCCCCTTCCCCTCCCTTTCCCCCCTTCCCCTCCCTTTTCCCCCTCCCCTCCCCCTCCCTTTCCCCCTCCCCCCTCCCCCTCCCCCTCCCCCTCCCCCATCCCCCTCCCCCCTCCATCCTCCCCCTCCACCCTACCCCCTCCACCCTACCCCCTCCCCTCCCCCTCCCTTTTCCCCCTCCCCCTCCCTTTTCCCCCTCCCCCTCCCTTTTCCCCCTCCCCCCAACCCTTCTCCCCCTCCCCCCACCCTTCTCCCTACCCCCCACCCTTCTCCCCTCCCCCTCCCTTTCCCCCTCCCCCCTCTCCCCTCCCCCTCCCCCCTCCCCCATCCCCCATCCCCCGTCCCCATCCCCCTCCCCCCTCCGTCCTCCCCCTCCACCCTACCCCCTCCCATCCCCCTCCCTTTTCCCCCTCCCCCTCCCTTTTCCCCCTACCCCCCACCCTTCTCCCCCTACCCCCCACCCTTCTCCCCCTACCCCCCACCCTTCTCCCCTCCCCACCCTCTTCTCCCCTCCCCCCCGTTCCCCTCCCCCCTCCCCCGCCCGGCAATGCCGGGTACTTCTGTCGGGTCCCTCCCCCCGCCTCCCCCTCCCCCCTCCCATCCCTCACCCTCCCATCCCTCACCCTCCCCAGCTCCCCTCCTCTCCCCTCCCCCCTTCCCCCCTTCCCCCCTCCCCCCTCCCTCCTCCCCTCCCCGTTCCCCCTCCATTCCCCCTTCCCCCTCCCCCTCCCCCCTCCCTTTCCCCCTCCCCCCTCCCCCCTCCCACCCCTCCCCCTCCCCCCTCCCACCCCCTCCCCCCTCCCCCCTCCCACCCCTCCCCCTCCCCCCTCCCACCCCTCCCCCCTCCCCCCTCCCCCCATCCCTCACCCTCCTATCCCTCACCCCCTCCCCATCCCCCCCTCTTCTCCCCTCTCCCCCTCCCCCTCCCCCTCCCCCTCTTCTCCCCTCCCGCCCGTTCCCCTCCCCTTCCCCCTCCCCTCCCCTCCCCCGCCCGGCCATGCCGGGTACTTCTGCTAGTATGTATATATATATATATATATATATATATATATATATATATACACAAAGAATTAAGTTAAGCACCCCCCCCCCCCCCCCCGTTTTTTTACAACCTCGCACATTACAAGTTTGTTGTCGTCAAAACAGTGTAATATACCCATGATATTGCTATATTTTCTGGAGAAGTGATATTATGGTCACATAAAAACATAACAATCATGCCGTTTTCAATATTTTATTCTGAATAATTTAAGGTGAAAATTTTTGGGAATTTTAGGCATATTTTCACCTCAATTTAAGTATGGAGCTATAGGTCCATCACGGACAGTGTGGATGACGTTTATGTTTTCTAACGTACAGTCATTGTTCTGAGAAGACCTCTAGCGATCTTTGCGTCAATAACGTGTGTAGGACCCACGTGATCGGATCACTGACTCAACCCTACGTCTCATAGACCCTGTAAGCCGTCGTATGCGTTGCTGTGACAGGTTGTTCCATTCCCGATGTAATGCACGTTCCAATTCATCCAGATTGGCTATTGGAGGGACCATCTTCGCAATTTGTCGTCCCAACATGTCCCAAACGTGCTCGAGGGGGTTCAGGTTCAGGACAGGATTAGGGGGTGCTTAACTTAATTCTTTGTGTAGGGGTGCTTAACTTAATTCTTTGTGTATATATATATATATATATACGTATATATATATATATACATACACACATATATATATACACACACAATATATTAGGATTAGCTTTTGTGCTTACCCCCTAAAAATGCCACTGGTAATAGACCGAGGATCAATTACAAATGTAATTGAAATTCTGGTCAAGTTTTCCATGGATTATTGTACTCATACATTTAAATGAACATCATAACTTATCACGGATGTGGTCTGTTTTTCCGTAGGCCTGTTGGACCATGCACTACTTCTGCAAAGTGCGATTCCGGAATAGCGCAAACCTACACATGGTGCTCCATAACATCCAGCACTGCCTTGTCAAAGAGCAGGAAATGCCCGTTAAGGTGGAGGCAGCAATTGCACTCCAGGCACTAATTTGTTGTCATGATGAAGGTAAGAACAAAAATTCGAGGGAAATAAAGTGTCCATGGTAATGATTACCATCACAACAACCTTTTATTTCCTTTCATTTTGAACTCTAAGGTGTGTAGGAGTTTTGTTTGGCAAGTGAGAATGACATTAAATTTGATTCTTTCCCATTGCAAGTGTAATGCTGAAAAATGTTTAGATTTTTATCATTGTATAAGCTCTACTTATTCGTTGATTGGCTTGACCTTCGAATGAATAAATCGATGTCTGTTTTCTTGTGTATATTCAATTGGCATGCATATGCCAATGTTTAAAAATCTTTGAATGAACTTAACAGACGTTTGGGTTGGGTCGATCATTGGCATCAATCTTTTCCTATTGCATAATTGTATAAGGAGTTTTTTACAATTCTTGTTGACAATGCCAAGCAGAAGGTAAGGGAGAATTATGAAATTGAGTGAGAAAATGAGAATGGGGTAGGGGAGTAACGGATTTCAAGAAGATTGGGCCAAGGGGAATATGCCAAGAGTAGAGGGAGGTGTTCATCTGTGGTGAAACAATTTGATTATCGACAGTCTTTGACATGGAATATGTGAAGATTTCCAAAAGTGATTTATTATTTGAAGCCTCTGAGCCAGTTCCTCATAAGGTGACAAATTGGAGCTCGCCAACCTTTTGTCACACATTTGCATTTCCAATTTTTATCATATATCCACAGAATATCTATAATGACAAGGCAGTGTCTGTCCGTACGTCTGTCGGTCTCCTCCATAACTCCAAAATCTTGAAACCTAGCGGCCCCAAACTTTACATAAATACAGCTGGGCCTCCAACAGATTGCAATGTTGAAAACTGGGTGTTTGGGTGTGTTATAACACCCTTTTTGAAGATGATTAACGAGGTGCTCATAAGAAAAAACCCAAAAAGCCTTACCAATATGGCAGCCCGCCATCTTGGTCAGCCCACTGCCACTCACTGGGTTCTTAAGCTGCCATTTTGTTTCGGCCTATTCAAACATGCCTTGCCTTGGAAACACGATCAATGATCATTACATAATTGAAGCATATCATCAAAATCTGGATTTGGATATGAGGATTGGATCCTGTAGACTAAATAAATGTATAAATCTGGAGTGAAATCTGACAAAATTTACCATATCTAGTGATTTTTAGAATTAAGTGTATATATTCATTTATTTAAGTGAGGCTGTCATTCTCTTTCTGGGGTTAGTTTTTTTATTTATTTTTAACTTAATAATTTTTAACTTGATTCATACTTCCATGGGATGGGGTGTCACTGCACTGTACCTGCGATCTGTTTTTTAAATTCCTCGGCCATTTCAACCAGAAGCAATCAGCTTGCTATCGCTTGCCAAGCCAGCCGTTCTTTATCACCCATTTCAATGGTGCTTAAGCTGCTTGGTGATGGCTCTACAAATGGTCAGAAACACCTGTGTACTTCGTCACAAGGCTGGCGAATTTTGGGTTTTATAACGCCCTTTTTTTGAATTTGTCTGCTCTCAGTGGTTTCCACATAATTTGCTACTTGAAATCGATCTGTTTTTAAAATTCCTCAGCCATTTCAGCCAGAAGCAATCAGCTTGCTATCGCTTGCCATGCCAGCCGGTCCTTATCGCCCATTTTGTTGGAGTGCTTGCTGGAGTGCTTAGCTGCTTGGTGAGGGCTTTACAAATGAAGTCAGAAATACCTGTGTACTTAGTCACAAGGCATGGGAAGTTTGTGTTGTAACACCCTTTTTGAATAGGATTAACCACCATTTGGTGAATGCTGTTCAGGCTGCTTTTGCAAGCCATGGCGTTACACTTACAGTAGACGGAGCTCCCTTTTTGTTTTTACGTACGCATTTTTGTGTGATATCCTGTACTAACCCTCCCCTCCCTCCCTCTCCCTTCCCCTCAACCCCCCTCCCCCTTCCCTCCCTCTCCTTCCCTTCCCTTTCCACACCCTCTTCTTCTTCCTCCCCCCCCCCCCCCCTGCTCTCCTCCCTCCTCTCCTCCCCCTCTCTTCATATTCCCGTTAGGATGCGGCTAGTTGTTACCCGGCAACGCCGGGTACTTTTCCTGGTAGATTATAATTATATCATTGGTTTTGCAACAGCAATGAAGGAAAGTAACATCAGTCATCCAAATCGATACATTTGGGGCTGTTTATAAACAACCGTGTCTAAAGCCTTACTGACAAATGTAGCCATACCGACCTCTTCTCCATACAAACGTAGCATCTACCATATAAAGCACTTTGTCAGTTTGTGTATTTGTTCAGATGTCTGTCCCCCTTCATAAGGGTAGGTTTTAAAGTCCAATCTTTTAACACAAATGTGTGTTCACCATTGTCTATTTTTGATGATAAAACAAACTCGAAAAACATTTTCCACAAGAGTAATTGTCTCTTCTATTGAAATTGTAGATGGTGACTTCCAAACCAAATTAAGGGTGGTGTACAGAAGCGTTTGTTTTAAAATAACAATTAATACAAGGTGCAGGCAGGTGAAATTTGATGCACGTGATGTGCAATGCGTGCAGAGTAAAACGAGTGTTCATTTACATCCGTGGGATGTCTAATAAATAAAGACGACCAGCACTCGATAGAGGGCATACCTTCGCCATGCTGAACAGTTTATTTTGTATCCCACTGATAGGCCAGATCTGGATTCGAATCTGAACCAAAATCGAATTGCCTTGTTCTTATCACCTAACCAACTCATCCCCCAAGTTTAGTTACAACTCGTCCATAACTATTTTAAATATGATGTTGTATATCGCTTTTCGCCCGATCTCTCAATGGTGAAGAATCACTTAAAAATTAAATAATTCTCGTATCCGATTCCATATTCAGATCTTCAACAAAATCGAATCGATTCGGTCTTGTCGCACACCCAACTTGTCCACCAAGTTTTGTCAAATCTGTTCATAACTTTTTGAGATATCCTGCTTTATATAGTTTTTGGCCCCATCTCCCAATGGTGAAGAATCACTGAAATTTTTTTTTACTAGCTGGATTCGGATCCGGATCTTCATGAACGTCTAATCATTTTGTCAATGTCACAAACGCTACCTCCCCGCCAAATTGTGCCCGAATCCGTCCACAACTTTTTGAGATATCTTGTGCACAGACAGACAGGGGTGAAAACAATCTCCATCCACCTTCAGTGGTGGAGGTAAAGGTATAAGCATGCCGAAAACTAGGCTGAGGCTTCAGACTTTGGCATGCTCACGAGGCTGCGCCGTGAACTGTTCCAATCCGTCATTTGTTACGGCCTTTTTATGCGCCCACTCCCAAAGGTAGCCTGAGGCATTATGCTTTTCGGGTTGTCCGTCCGTCTGTACGTACGTCTGTCCATCCGTACAGGCTAAACATCGTATCTCTCAGCAGCTGCATGTCCGATTGAGATGAAACTTTCAGGGTAGGAGCAACACCCATGTAGAATTTTTTTGATAATTGTGACATCATCATAGGTCATGTGGTCCCAACACCAGGTTTATGCCTGGTGTTGGGCTAGCGGCTAGGGTGCCAGCTTAGGATCCTAGGATCCTGGGTTCGAATCCCGGTCGATCGCTGAATTAACGCCAGGGGGGTTGACTCAGACTGTCATCCTTCCGAGGTCGGCTAATTGAGTACCAGTTCACTGGTAATTCCCTGCTTGTCGTAAAAGGCGACAAAAAGGGTTGGCGGCAGGAAGGGCATCCGGCCGTAAAACATTGCTTCAAAAAATGGGACCAACAAAAACAACAACAACCACGGTTCCCGAAAAAGGCCAACCCCCGCTTTGCGGGGAAAAATGGCCTCTAAAGGTGGTTTTTTTTTTATAGGTCATGTGGTGTGGCAGCCACCTTGGATTAAACGCGAAGAATGAAAAAATTATTTCTCGGAAACCGCTGAATGGAAAAATTTGAAACTTGGCACATTGGCAAGTACTCCAAATGGGGAACAAAAGCATAATGATGACTTCATCGATGAAGTGGTATACCAACCATAAATGCTTTAATTGAATGCCTAATTCTAAAAATCTGAAATTGCAAGCACATGATTTATGACCCATTTGTATTGAAATCGTAAATTTATGACATCATAGGTCACATGGTTTGGTAGCCATATTGAATTTAACCTAAAACCTTTAAAACATCTTCCCCCAAACCACTGAAGCGATTAACTCGAAAGTTTGTGTGTCTTCGACTAGGCATGGCGATTAAAACTATAATTTATATATATATCTATATACAGTGGAACCTTGACTTACGAGTGCCCCAACTTACGAGTTTTTCGAGATACGAGCCGTCGCTCCGGCAGTTTATTGCTTTGAGATGCGAGCCGAGATCCGAGTTACGAGCTTTCGCCACCCGGTCACGTGGTTATCTTGCCGTTCAAGTACGTATCTCTGTCGTATAGCGCTGCATTTTTTTTTTCGCATTTTGGTTATTTCGAGTTCACGCCGCCAGGTGGGTTGTTCTGGTCACGTGGTTATCTTGCCGTGCACGTACAGTACGTATCTCTGTCGTATAGCGCTGCATTTTTTTTTTCGCATTTTGCTTATTTCGAGTTCACGCCGCCAGGTGGGTTCTGGTCACGTGGTTATCTTGCCGTTCAAGTACAGTACGTATCTCTGTCGTATAGCGCTGCGTTTTTGTTTTCGCATTTTGGTTATTTCGAGTTTACGCCGCCAGGTAGGTTCTGGTCACGTGGTTATCTTGCCGTTCAAGTACAGTACGTATCTCTGTCGTATAGCGCTGCGTTTTTGTTTTCGCATTTTGGTTATTTCGGAAAATTTCATGTTCATGTCGAACATTTCATGTTCATGTTCATGTTTTCATGTTCATGTTTTCATGTTCATGCCATGCCAGGCCACAACTTGTTCAGAGTGCCGGCGATAGCTCGCCTTCTCTTTGTGGAAAACACGGTGAGATCCTTAACATCCAACAACTAATGGGACGCAAACGGGGCGCCCAGTTTAGCGGTACACACATTGATGAATCACCCTGCCTGTTATTCACCCATGACAGGTTATAGCTGGGTCGGGATTCAAACCCAGGCTGGACAGTTTAGACTTTAGAGTCAAGTGTGCGTACCTCCAGTCCAGGCCATCCTGCCAACTTGTATGCTGCATACAGGTGAAATATAAAGCGCGAGATATTTTTATATATACTGCATATTTAAAAAAAAATTGGTGTGGTTTTTGGCGGGCTGGAACGGATTAATAGCATTTCAATGCATTTCAATGGGGAAATTTGATTTGAGATACGAGCAATTTGAGTTACGAGCTCGGTCACGGAACGAATTAAACTCGTAAGTCAAGGTTCCACTGTATATATATATATATATATATATATATATATATATATATATATATATATATATATATATATATATATATATATATATATATATATATATTGTTGTGTTTTTTGGAATAAAGGCAACCCCCCCTTTTAGTTAGTTGCACCACAACATGTAGCCTCACTTAGTCAGTTATTTCTTATTAAATGTGAAGTATAGTCTCCTTACAAAGTGTTAGTATGCGTTGAGGCAGGTAAAGTAAGGGTAGGCCTCATTGGAGCTTGGAATGCCATGTGGTGGGCCTAGGACAAGTCGAGCAGGCCCGAGGGAGGAGCTGGAGGGCGTGGCTGGTAAGCAGCAAACAGCCAATGGGAGCTAAGGGGAGTGACTGATGAGGGGCTATCACAACACGTGACCCCCGGCGGCCAGTGGAGGCTTTTGGAACATTCTGGTGGGACTCCGGGGGCTATAAGACTCGGTCCGGACCCCCGAAACCCCTCTGGAAGGCGCGCGCTCAGGCAGGGCGACCTCTCTGGATTCAAACTCTCTGCCCCCGCGCTCTCTAGCCCAGGATTCTGAACGTACTCTCGTTGGCCCTGTACTCCGACGATCTCCCTGCCTGGACTCCCTGCACGTGCGCTTTTGCCCCGCTGGCTTCGGGACACGCTGCGTGGATTCCCGTTCGTGCACGACTGAGGCCCACGTCCCTGCCGCGAACATCCTTGGGGGGGACCCGCCCAATGAGCCGACCAGGGCGAACTGCACCAAGCGCCGCGCTTTGTGCGCGTCTTCTTCTTCCTCCCCTTCCCCGAACGCTTCAGAGGGTCCTTGTCTGGGAAACGTAAGTAAGGTGGTTAAGTTTCTCTTCTGTGTCCCTTTTCTCTCACCAGTGTACATTTGTGAATAAACCTGTGCTTTGTTTCCAGCTTGGCCGTTTTCGTCCCTTCACCATTGGCCTCGCATTGCACGAGCTAAAACCGCTCGATCGGGTTCATAGTAATTAACGGCACAAGTTACGGGACACGCAAACCGCTCGGCGTTAAAGACCAGCGTGACTCGGGTGAGGTCCAGCCCCCGTCCTCGCGGCGGCGTGTGTATCGAAGGTACTCGGGTTGTGACCGGAAACCCTGCCACGCGATAGCTGCGGGTTTGGCGGCTGGAATTGCTCAGCAATCCGCCCCCACGAGTGTAGAGTGGGTAGCGGCCTCGTGGACCTGAAGCTCGAGGGGGAGCAGGGCTTAATCCCCCCTCAGTACGTCGACGGGCTCGAGATCCGCAACAATATATACACCACCGGTCAAAACTTTTAAAAAAATCATCGGTCACATAGTGTGGCAGCCATATTGGATTTAAGGAAAATATTAAATAATTATGTCTGGGAAACCGCTTACCCTGTTGATGCGAAACTTTACAAATATCTCACACCATTGCTGCATATAGTTTGAAAATGATGACATCGTAGGTCACGTGGTTTGGCAACCATCTTGGATAGAAAAACGAACCTTATCCGATCAACACAAAACTTCACAACCGTGATCTCCTACCCATACATATGCAGAGTGTGCATTTTTTTTTTTTAATGTCATATGTCACGTGGTTTGGCAGCCATATTAACTTGAAAGCCGATATTTAAAAAATATCCCTTCACCGATTCATGTGAAACCTGTCATGTCTGGTAAAAATGTGATACTTGAGAACAGCTGAAGGGATTAAAATCAAACTTGTTTATTTTAGGACAGTCAACGAGGGCATCTACCCATTGCCACGGGCAGGGATTACATGGAGTCATATTGGCGACGCAGACGAATTGCTCCAGTTACTAGTATATGTTAACTTTTTCCATTGATTACACAATCGTAGGCATATTAATATAGAGGAGTTAGCCCAGAAGCCATTAAGGACTGAAGCACCTTCTTTATTTGTATGACATGATATCCATCCTTGCTAGATAGTGTCTAAAATGTGCAATCGAGATTTTTGGAATCGATCAAGGCATGACCATTTTATTTGGATTTTCGATATATCTAACTTCAAGTCATCATTGGTAATTAATTATGCAATTGTGTTCTCTTGCTTTCCAGCAAAGGAGTCCATGCGTCCCCATGTGCGGCAGGTACTTCAGGAGATGCTGCACATTGTCCGAGAGACTGAGAATGAAGACTTGACAAATGTTGTGCAAAAGATGATTTGCAAATACGGTGAAGACGTGACACCCATCGCTGTTGAAATGACGCAGGACTTGGTTGGTATATCCTAATCTTGAATAATTGAATCTGAGTGTTGGTTAAAAACACTAAGAAACACATATTTGAACATTTTAATTATTATGAGATACACACTGTGCAAGCAATATCTTCTTCTTTTTTTTAATCAAAAAAATAGCAATATCAAAAAAATTTTTTTTTTAGCTGTGCAGGAATTTTAGGTGCTAATTTTCCATGTGCAGGAATTTTGATTGCTCTCCATACTTGTACCTTTCTAGGCCATGACTTTTACAAAAGTGACACAAAGTGGGGAGGATGATGAAAACTGTGATGAAAAAGCATTGACAGCTATGGGCATTCTCAGCACCATTGACACCATCCTATCTGTCGTGGAGGATCATAAGGAGGTAGTTACCTTAAATCTCACAAAATGTGGAGATTTAACAAATGTTCTACTTTGCAGTATGTATTATACGAGGGTTGACCAAAAAGTTTTGCAACACAATTTTTTTATAGCTTGTAATTTATTATAGGATAACTAGATGTATTTATTACACTCCTCGTTTTTAGCTGCGACGAGCAGCTCTATGAGAGGACCGTATTGTTGTTCTTGTTGTTGGGGTGCCTTTTTGAATAGCGCATGCGCATACACTCGGACGTGCGTTGGTATGAGGTAAGAACATCGCGGACTAAAATCGCGATTTGTTTGAAGAAACCAGAATAAATTTAGCAACAAGACAACATGAATGTTTTCATATCAATCTCGTTTCACAGAACTTTTTTACTTTCAAATCACTTTCACCACACCACACCAAACAGAACCACAGAACCACACCACTGTTTTCACAGAACCACACCCACTTTCAAATCCCCTACTGACCAAGCCCGTTTCAAATTATCCGTCTGCCACCCAGAATTAACATTAATAAATAGCATTAATGAATTAACATTAACATAAATAACATTCACGTCCATACATTATATGTAATCGGTTGATGAAGCATGTTGTGTCACAAAACAAAGGACAAGACCAGAACTGAAAGACAAAAAGACGCTAGTGCATGCGCATAATTTAATGACTGGTCGAATTTGGTAGCGCATATTGCAACGGATATCCTCATGATTCTGGTGACCACACTGTGGTCATTTTTCTCTTGTTCAACATAATCTCCGTCAACTTCAACAGCCTTGCGCCAGCGGGAAACAAGAGCATGTATCCCCTTCTTGTACCAGTCTGAATCCTGCATTCGCAACCACTTCTGATCACTTCTTCAAGCACCCCGTCATCACTCCCAAACCTTCTGGCCTTTCTCAGAACCTGCAATTCGTGAAGCCCAATGACTAACAGTGCTTTTATCAACAGCATTGACTCCGCATACATTTTTTAAATTGCATGTGAATGTTCATTACCAATTCCTTCTCCGCCAATAAATTAAATAACAGGCCGTTGTTTAAAACGCTCATCACCACAAAGCGCCATTTTGATGACCCCCTGTGCATGCGCTAGAAAACGTACTGTTCCACGAAGCTGCAGTAGTAATTGGGACATTCAAAATTAATCACAGAATAAGTTGCAGACATTTCCTGTTGGTTTTGACTGAAGTATAGAAAGTGTTGCAAAACTTTTTGGGCAACCCTCATATGTCAAACAGCTTTTTCCCCTCTCATGGTACAATATATGCTTTCAGTTGGTCAGTGTGAAATTGAGGAGTACAACTTTGAGAACTGACTAGTAAGTTGGAAAGTTGTTTTTGAAGATGGGGTAGGGGTGTGTGCATTATATATAGGGTTATTCAAAAAGAAGTATACACTTTCAAAAATTTATTTTACAAGTACTATTGAACATATTGTGATGTGCTTTATAGACTGAAGGGAGACATTCAACAGTTATTTTCACACCTTACAAGCTCTCGATATGACTTCCACGTGTGATGCAGCACATGTCAATTTGATAGTCCAGTTCTTCCCACACTTGGAAATGGTACAAAAAACATTAACTTGAGGTGAAGTGCATTCATGTTCTTTGACAAGTGGATTTTGACAGCCACACACACGGATATTGTGGCGGTTGACCTTTCCATTTGGTGGAAAGTTGCTTCATCGGAGAAAATTAGCCTTTCTGCAAAAACCCTTCATCCTCCAGTCTCTCTTGCGTTTCACAGCAGAAATTGTAACGAATGACTTTGTCACTGGCCTTCAGGGCTTTCCCTAACTCCAATGTGTAAGGTTTCATGATTAGGCGCTTCTGCAGTACATGCCAAACTCGTTTATGGAATCTGTAGCTCACAACTTGCTCTGTTGGTTGACTTTTTTAGACAATGTTGGAATGTTTCCCAAATTCGCTGCACCGTCTCATCTGAAGTCTGAGGTTGCCTGGAATGCCTGGTGCTGTTTCTCTTGCAGAGACAACCTGTACCATCGAACTGTTTGTAACAGTCGTAGATGGCCTTCCTGGTGCGGGTTGTTTTCAAAATGTGTCCAAAAATGTCTTTGAACACTGGTCACTGAACTTGGCTTGGCATAACTATAAACCTTAATGGAAATTTATACCCAATTGTGAAAAAGCAATTTGATAAATAAATCACAAGTACATGTCAGGCCATAGATTTGCTATCTAGTTTCTCGTATGAGGGTAAGTGAAAAGATTTAACACTTTTCAAGATGTTTCTCAGTCAAACGCACAACCTTTAATCCAGTGGCATTAATAAACAGATGCTGCTGCAGAAATGTGATACCAACTTCAGAGAAAATGCTAAACATCGATGCTGAAGTATTACTGTCACAATAGTGGGGCAACTTAGCATAACAATTGTGCATTTTGTGAGGAAAGCACCAAATGTGGCACACTAGTAGACTATCATATTAAGAAAAGATCTGGATATTGGGCCATCTCAGATTCAGAGATTTGATTTTTGCAAGATTTCGATTCGATTGGGATCGAAGAGAACACCTTCTTCGTCTTCTGTACAGTGAAGTTGCCAGCCCTGAATTCTCTGGCTACATCTGGGTGCTTCATTGGGAGTGCAACCATGTCCCTCAGGTGAACAGGGACCCACCTGGCATAGTGTGTGTGGTCTAAGTCATGGAACCGTGGGACCAGTTCCGTCAGGGCATCAAGGTACATCGTGAATGAAGCCTGCCACAGAGAACGCACGTAGAACAGTACCAACATCTCTAGTTCCAGCACAGTTGCCCAGTACTGAAAGATGGGAATGTCTTCTCCTCTCTGGTGACACCAGTCTTCGAACTCGGGCAGGTCTTCTGCATCATCAGCATATGTCATACAGTGGCGTTCATACGCACGGTGTTGCAGGATGTGCAGTGCCACTGCAGTGATTTGATGAGCTCTTGTGCGGGTGACGTGGGCAGCTCGCAGGAAGGAGTCGGCCGTCCCTGGCGTTGCGATCTCAGCTTGCAAATCTGCAAAATCTGCAAATCTTGCAAAAATCAAATATCTGAATCTGAGATGGCCCAATATCCAGATCTTTTCATAATATGACAGTCTACTAGTGTGCCAAATTTGGTGCTTTCCTCACAAAATGCACAATTGTTATGCTATATTTAGCTTAGCTGCCGGACTACAAGACCTTCATGGTGGAGCAAATCTTTCTGACCTCTCACAAATTTGTTCATGTGTTTAATCATGCACATTTTGAGATCCACTTGAAGTTGTGTGAATTCAAAGCATGGTTCTGACTTAGGATGATAATGTCATGAAAGTCTCTTGCTTATTGTAACCATTTGGGTCAGCCAAATATGTATCGTGTTGAGTAAATTTTGTGTGATTGAGGTGTATGACCTATTTTTGTTTTCTTTATGGCTGCAGATCACACAACAACTAGAAGGCATCTGCCTTCAAGTAATTTGCACAGTACTTCAACAGCATGCTGTCGGTATAATTACTTTTATTCTGCTTTCTATTTCCACCTGAAACTACTTTCACAATGGTCTGTTTGTCATTCTCATCATGCTGTTTTTGCTCACTTGTATGTGTGAATATTATGTGAAATGTTGGACCTTCAGGGGACTGGCTGTCCTTGTATTTTTGAAAGTTATCTTTATATGTATTTTGAAACACATGGCATGACAAAAAAAAAATGCTTGCAACTTCATGGTGACAGTCTTGCCTGCAATCACTGATTCCACAAGGCTTTTTTTCTCTGTCATTTGGTGATGTTCAGCATTTGTTTATTTGTCTCTAAACATTTGCTGCAGTGCTATAACCACAGGCTGTGTAGTTTGCAATGGTGATACAATATTATAGTCATGTGGATAACCTTTTATTTTAATGTGGTAAAATTTGGCAATAATAATTTGACATTTATGAACTATTTGTGCCTATATGACAATTTGGAGAAAAGAGTGCAAACTGGAATAGATGCATGAAACACCTTATTCAATAACTGTAGAACAACTTCACCTAAATATCTAAAGGACAACTCTGACTCTGTTTTTGCACCTGCATTGGTGAATTGACGAGTTAGCTACAACAATAACTGTCAAGTCGAAGCAAAAACTGAAATATACAATTTGTCGCAATTTGCATCGATGGATAAGTCTCTGCCCACGTTAGATGTCAACCCACTATTATGTTTGATTTTATTTAAAGGTCACATGAGGGAGAAAATAGATAAGTAGAATAGAGAAAACATCAAATGCTTCTAACTTGAGTTATCGTCTGCAAGATGATTTTTCCAAAGGGCACATCTTTCATCTGTAGAACCAAAAATTTCATTGGTTATTTATATTGCAGTTCATACTTGTGCCAAGTTTGTTTGAAATCCCTTCAGTAGTTCACAAGTTATCGTTACAAAAAACCGATGACGGACAGATACATGCATTGACAGCCAGATGATGGACAACTCAAAAACGTAATGCTTCTGGCCTTTGGCTGCAGAGGCATAAAAATACATGCATAGTTTATTTTGTCTGATTTTGATTTGAAGCCTGCTCTGCCTTTTCCTAGAATTCTATGAGGAGATCTTATCTCTGGCATACAGTCTAACCTGCCAAGTGGTTTCATCACACATGTGGCAACTTCTGCCTGTCATCTATGATGTTTTTCAACAAAATGGATTTGAAAATTTTGCAGGTATTCTAATAATCATCAATGTCAACTTGTGTGTCCATTTTAATGTTCTATCACTTATGACCATGATCCAGATAAAGGGTTTGACCATGATCGTGTGTGTTGCCCAAATGATGATTACCAGACAAAAGTTTCTATACTGTTTTCCAACTTTTATAAACTTTATAATCAAGTGAGTTTGTCAAGTCGATACGTTCTCTGTCATCCTCATTTTTCGCATCCAACGGTTTAATGGAATAACTTATACCTTGATATTCATCTGTCATTCACAATGATATTTCGAATATACTTCACAATATGCCCTACTTATGAAAAGTGGGTGAAAATATACATTTCAAAGCAATATTCAGACACTTGATATAATGACAGATTGCGCAAGATGTCTTAAAATTTTGAGTGGCTAAGATCTGGTTGAAATTCGCAAGCTTGGTATATATCCGAGACGAATCACAATTATAAGTATAGCACCATAGCAATGATTATTCAATCATACAAATTATTTTTGTGGTTTACTCTTCCTTTTTATATCCCACGTAACGAACAATTTAACGTGTAATATACAGATGAATTAACATGCATAAATGTAGAAAAATATAATTTGCACTCAGAATCGCTGGCTCCATCTTGATTTGATGAGTCGATGTTGGAACAATCAGAACAACCACACAGAGCAGTACATATGACATTGTTCGCTCTGCAAGAACAACACTTCAAGATGCAATGACTGCCTGAACATTTGCAGTGGACAAGAGTAAGCAGTTCCTCAGGTGGAGGATCCTTGGTTATCCATACAATGCTCAGATCGTCTCCAACCATGGTTTGCTGGACTTGGGCCATGTATATACTGCTTAAGGGCATGCCTGTGGATTGCACTTTGATCATTTGATATGAGGCAATGCTGCTACAAAGCATCGCTCATCGGAGGCAGAGAGTGATTCTCATTTTCTCCTGCACAAAAAGATGATAAACATTCATCTGATGAAGATGAAACTTCATCAACAGATAAACATTTCTGTCCATACAGTTCACAAACAACTATTCAAGCAACGGACGCAGACGTTCAGGAAGATTGAAGCAACGGACGCAGACGTCCAAATTCACTGAATGTATTGCGGTGACATGATGATGCCTGGGCCATATCTAGGGACTTTTTTTTTCCTTTGGCTCTGAAACAGCTGGTCGAGGCACATCCCGTGAACACTTGCACACCAATGAGGGATGTGCATAAATCTTCGCCAAGGCAACAGAAGACCGAATTCAAATCTATACCATGTACCCCTCCCCTGCCCCAGCCCCCTCACTTCCACAGATCTACCAACATCCCTGTTCTCCACTGTTGTTGTTTGTGTGCTTCCCTCTCTCTCCCCCTCTCGTCTCCCGCTCCCTTTATTATATGTTTTATGTGTCCGTTTGTTTTTGTGTTTAATGTGTTAGCACTTACACGAGCCTTGACTTTGTATACCCAAAAAAATATTAATAAAACATTTTTTAAAATCTACTGTCCTAACCGTTTTTCCATGACTGGTATGAAAATGAACTCTTCCATAGATCTTGTGCAGGTTAGACAGTAATTTGATGGCGACAACCGTGTCGGTACTTCATAGCTGGATGCAGGGCTACTCTCGTATCTGCTTCATCATGATCCGAACAAAGCTGATGTGATTTATTATGTCAAAACTTGGTGGATGAGTTGGTTATGTGACAAAAACAAGCCAAATAGATTTTGGTTAATGTCTGAATACAGATCCAGCCTATCAGTGAGATACAAAACGTAAACTGTTGATCCTGGTGGAAGTATGCGCTCTACCGAGTCCTATGGTAGTTCGCAAAACTGGCAGTCAGAACAATGGAGGCATTACTTCCTGACACTGGCATAAGGCATCTCTGCCTATAGTAATTACTTCCAGGGTCATTTTCCCTGCTAGAGCGGGGGTTAGCCTTGCGTGCCCCATAACGATCTTCTCCATTTCGCCCTATTTTCTACATCTCCCCTTGTTAACCCCCTTGCCTGCATTTCTTCTTCCACCACCTTAAGCCAAGTCTTTCTTGGTCTTCCCCATCCTCTACTTCTTTCTACATTCATTTCCATCACTCTTCTCAACCAGTCACTTTTATCCTTCCTCAACACATGATCAAACCATCTCAACCTGTTTCTCTTCACAGCATCCATCACAGGCTCTATTCCCATCATCTTTTGCAATTCATCATTTGTCTTTTCTCTCTCAACGATACTCTGCACATCCACCGAACCATTCACATTTCCACCCTTTCCAGCCTTCGTTGCTGCTCTACGTTCATGACCCATGTCTCGCTCCCATAAATCATAACACTTCTCACACATGCAGCATACACCTTTCCCTTCAGCTTCAACGACACTCGCCTCCTCATCAGCATGCCACTCAGTTCCCGAAACTTCTTCGATGCACATCTCACTCTCGCAACCGTTGCCGAGTCTGATCCACCTTCTCCATTCAGCATGTCTCCTAGGTAACAAAATGTTTTCACACCTTCCAGCTTCACGCAGTCTCCAAAATCCAACTCAACATTTGCATGCATTATGGAGTGGATTAATGTTTAATCACTCACCCAATTGGCAAATGATCTGGGCAACAATTTTGGAGTGTGGTTTAAATTAACAATTTTACAATTTACTTCAAAAAAAATCTCACACTTATAATATATATATATATATTTATTATTATGCAATTCAATGTCTTAAACCATAGATAAGTAGATTCTGAGTACAAATCGAGGCCCGTATTTCCGGGGGGAAAAGTATCGACTGAAAATCCGAAAAATAGTCATTGGCATGTTGAGGCAGCAAACTTCTTATTTCGTATGCAGCACATGGTTGTGAGTAGCTTCATTGGCTGAGATTGCAGCTATACTGCTGATGCAATGTCTTCTGGAGGTTAGGGAAGGAATTTGGAATTTGTTCATTGTGCTGGCTGGCAATAGCTCACCTATCTTTTGAGGACAACGTGGGATCTTTAACATCTAGCAACTAATGCTGGCAGATAGGATGCCCAGTTAAACGCCCATCTTGGTTAAACGGCAAATACACTGATGCTTTGCCTTGCCTGTGAGACATCAGGATGACAGTTTGTTCCTGGGCCGAGATTCAAACCCAGGTAGGATGACTCAGAGGTGGGTGCGTGTCCCTCTTTAGGCCATCCTGTCAGCCCAGGCAGCAGATAATTTGGTGTTTATTTTCTTAAGCAGACATGTCTTATATTTTATGAAATAATTTGTAATGGTTCTAATGTATGTTAGTTCTTTGAGTATTGATATTTTGTGACCCTCTTTGTGATAATGACGCATTGTTCAAGTCCTTGTGGTGCGATCCCCAGGTCTTGTCATGAAATTTCCATCCACACCTGTCCCACAGATCTCATGCCTCTGTTACACAATTACGTCACTGTGGATACCGATACACTGCTGTCCAATCCTCGCAACCTTGAGATAATTTACAGTATGTGCAAGAAGGTGAGTTGATATCCTGTGTTGGCTGCTGTTTGTTGAAAAAATATATATATATATATATGTATATTGTTGAGGTTTGGAGATTGTACATATAACATCATTAAAGGTTAACGGTTTGCACCCCATAGTTAATCCACAAGCAACACGTAGGCCCATTAGAATTAGTTATGTCATAGTATGTGTAAGAGTAGGCCATTTCCCGAGTGACATCTGCGTTGTGTAAAGAAATGAGCTTAGGTCCTTTTCATTTTCATCTATGGGCAAACTCGATCCCGCGCCCCATTTTGGCTGATCCCTCCGTGTGTGTGGTGCTTTGCCTGCCAGCAGCATTAGCTGCCTTTTGCTCGCTCAAACTCGTCGGGTAACCACGAGGTAGTCCTGAAAAGAGGGAGGAGCGCGAGGGTCGAGGTGTGGCCGCGTCAAGCAGCACGTCAGAGGCGGTGGCGGTAAGGGCAGCAGCCAACCAGGGCTGAGAGGGCATGGCTTGATAGGGCGTGGCACGACGTATCGAGTAAGTTCGAGAGGGTTCGCTGGGCAAGGCTATATAAGTCTTCACACAAAGCCCTTGAACAGGACTTATGAGAAGGACTCGCATGCATTCGGAGTTGAGAAGGGAGAGGCGCTTACAGAGATCTGTGTTGGAGAGAACTGATCCGGAGCACTCGTGTTGGAGCACTGAGAGGACCAGCGTGCACATGACAGTTTTGATGCCATTGATTGAGAAGTGCATTGTTCGCATTTATTGAACTATTCGCTGATTACGTACGTGGCCGCAGCCGCAAGTGTAACCGCCAAAGCCAGCCTACCGTTTGCCCTGTAGTTGCCCTGTAGTTACCCCGTGCGCGAAAATGACACGCGGAGAGCTCCTGGCCGCTGCCGTCTGTTTCATCTGCTTCGCGGTGATTTGGGGACCGGAGAGCGAGCTGCCTGGACGCCATCCCTGGACCATCGACCTGTTCGTCTGCAATCCCCGTGTGAGTGTGTCTGAGTGTGGACGGGCCCGTTTGTCTTGGGATAAGTTAAGACTGTGATTAAGGACTGCACTATCTTCTTCTTCTTCTTATTGTACAAAGTGTAAATAAACCTTGTTATTCCTTTCTTCCAAATTCGACCGTTTCCGTGATTTCTTCCATTGGGTAAGCGTGGCACGATTACGAACCGCTTGGATCGGGTTTAGTCATTGATAACGGCTCGGGTCACGGGTTCGCTACCACTCGGCGTATCCACCAACACGCGTGATTCGGGCGGGGCTTATTTCCTCGTTTCTGGGCAGCGCGAGTAATTAGGTATTAGTGATTAGTCCTACGACCCTACTTCGCGCTGTCCGGGAAGGACGTCATAGGTCCCAGGTCCCGTCGGCAGTCAAAGACAAGGGGACTAATCCCCTCTTGGTAAGGGGAAAAGGCCGGCGCTGAGATCCGCAACATTTGGTGTCAGGAGTGGGATTGGACCCGAAGTGCGCTTGACGCACTCAAAATTACGAGCGGCCGAAATGTAATCATTACAATCCAAATTAAAATCGCGCCATGGATAACCAAGACGGTCGGATGCCGGTGGGGGTAAATGAGATAGATGAGGGAGAAAAGGTAATAACCCAGGACCCCCGGGAATAATTGGGAGAAATGGAGGTGGAGCAGTAGAGGTAGCAGGGGTAGAAAATGGCGGTGGCTCGCACGCAGCGGCGGAAGCCGAGCCTGCGATGCCGAGGTACATGCAACTATTCCTAGCTCAAATAAAGGAAATAAAAAACGAAACCCGGGAAACGAAAGAAATGATGGGCACCCAACAGAATGAAATAAATAAAATAAATGGCAAATTGGACACCCAAAGTGATAAATCCACCCGGGAAATAAAAGGGTTGGAAAACAAAATGGGTGGAGAAATGAAAGACGGGTTAAATAATTTGGAAAACAAAATGGGGGGCCAATTGAAGGAAATGGGGGACAAATCCGCCCAGGAAATAAAACAGATGGGGGATCAATTAGAAGAGGTAAATAACGGACTGGAAAGCAAAATGGACGCCCAAAAGAATGAATTGGAAAAAATGAGGGTGGCATCTAAGAGGAAAATAGAAGAAATGGGAGAGGACATAAGGCGCGGGTTGAGCGAAGAGGTCGCATTGGTACGCGACGAGGTAAAGCAGTGCGAGCAGTGCGAGGAGCGCGTGGAGAAGGAGGTGAGAAAGAGTACGGCTAGGTTACATGGGGGTATAGAGGAGTTGACGCGGGAAGTAGAAAAGCTGATGGTGGGACAGAAGGAATTAAGGGAGCAAGTGGGTATGAACACCGCCGTGATAGGGGGACTGAAATCAGCCCAAAAAGAAATAAAGAAAGAATTAACAGCGACGAAGAAAGAATGTCAGATGGTACACGAGGGGCTGACGAAGAGGTTAGATGACGTGGTAGAGACGTTGGGGGCAAGGGAACGAGAAGTTAGGACTCGTATAGAGACGACCAAGGTGGCCTTAGAAGAAGAAATTGTGGGGGCGCACCGGGAAATAGAGGAGGTGAAACAAAAATTGGAGGAGGTAGAAGAAGGGGTGAGTGAAATTAAAAAGAGACGGAGGGAGACTAAAAATGAAATAAAGGAGGAGGTGATGGAATTGGTACAAGGTCTGTGTTCACATCGTGATGACGTGCTCGCTAACCAAATAAAGAGTTTGCAGGTGGCGGAGGAGAAGCGAAGAGGAAGAAGCGCCGAGGTGAGTGGCGATAATGTCGGAAATGTATATGGTGTGAGGGGAGGTTCGACGAGCTTGGGAGTTGGCATAGACCCGGGCGTTCGTGAGAGGCCGATAGTAAGGTGTGCGACTGGTCCGGAGTGCGTGGAGAGAGAGTGTGCGCAGGGATGTCCGACCATGGGGGGTGTGAGAGGTTTTGGTGAGCCGGGGTGTGCGTGTATGGAATGGGTAGCGGGTTGCGACGAGGCGACCCAAGCATCGACACCGACGGGTAGTCTTTAGAGGGACGGGGGACACATGCGAGCCCCCGGGGAGTAGTATACTGTGGGGGCCCGAACGGTCCGGCCCCGCGTTAATTCCACAGGGAGCGACGCACGGGGTCCGGCCTTTGGGCGGCCATAAGGTTCCACTCGCGCCGTATGACGGCAAGAGTAATTTGAGGGCGTACCTGGCGCAATTCGATCACGTGTGTAGGGGGAACGGTTGGAACCCGGACGAAGGTGGGATACACCTTGTGGGGGCATTGCGCGGCGCGGCGGCGGAGGTTCTGACGGCCTTACCACCGGGTGCTATCACCCTGCCAGAGCTCCGCTCGGCCCTAATTAACCGATTCGGCGTAGAACAGCAGAGCGAGCTTGTTAAAGCTCAGCTCGCGGTGCGAAAACGGAAGCCCCAGGAGACTATCGGGGAGTTTGTCTATGATATTCGCCACGCAGTGGGAATCGCACACGCAGACATGGCAGCGACCTCCCAGGAAAGCCTGGCGCTGGACCATTTCATCCAGGCTTTCCCGGACCCCGAGCTGCGGCAACATCTCGCCATGTGGCGCCCGCGGACCTTGAGCCAGGCGGCCGACGCTGCGGCCCGTTGGGAAGCAGCGAGGCCCCTGGCCCGGGGAAGCGAGCACCACGCAGTGGCGGTGTGACAGGTAGGGCCTGTGGCTGGTGGTGGCCCCCTGAGAGGGTCCGCCCCCGAAAGGGGCCCTGACCTGGAAAGCATGGTCCGAAGGCTGGTGGACCAGCGCCTGGCGGGATCTGGACCATGGCAGGCGGCTCCGGAGGTGGCACACGGTAGGCCACGGACAAATGCCCCAATTAGGACTGACAGGGGGGGTAATTTGGAATTCTGGAGGCAAGCACCTTACCAGGTGAGGTGCTTTAATTGTAGCTGGCTGGGTCACCGTGCGTGGAAGTGTCGAGCCCCGCGCCGGGACGGACACCGGCAGCCGGGACCATCAACTCCGCCTGGTACGGGTCGGACTAGCCGACCCCAGACACCCCCCAGCCAGGGCCCAGGAAACTAATATGTGCCGAGCATGCAGGGCCGTTTTCGGTAGTAGGGGATGGAGAAGAGCCCTCATTGACGCGACAGGTCATCTATTGTGGCCAAATTGGTATTGGTAGTTTAACAATTCGGTGCAAAATTGCCGGCGTGGGGGTAGACGCCGTAGTGGACACAGGAGCTAGCGCCATGATCATTAGCCCTGTGATCCTTAATTCGAGTGCAGACAGCTGGGATAAAATCCAGCGTCTGGAAAATCATAGTTTGCAGCTGGCTACCGGGGTAACGGCCCCTATCATAGGGCGTGGTTTTGTAACCCTCAAGTTGGGGTCGGTAAAGAGGGAGATAGAAGTTTGGGTGGCGGAGGTGTGCGACCCATGCCTAATCGGGTTGGATTTGTTGAATGCCAGCGGTTGTAAAATCGATTTGTGCCGGGGGACCTTGCAAGTGGGAGTAGATGAGCTGCCATTGGGAGGGGTGAGCACAGCCGAGAGGACCGAGCTGGAGGCTTCTGAGGCCGTGACCATTCCCCCAAGGGCCGAAGCAATCGTGCCGGCCCGATGGCTAGCTCGCCCAACATGGCATGAGTCCTGCGGCCTGGTCGAACCGGTGGCAGCGCAGTCCATCCTGGGTTTAGTCGTGGGCCGCACCCTCGTAAAAACGGACGGGCCGGTGGTGGCCGTCCGAGTAATTAATATTAGTACGGAACTACGCACTATAGGACGGGGCACGAAGATAGCCGGCTGCACCCCAGTTAATGAAGTCGCGGCAGTGAGGGGCGAGAACATCCAGCCGAGCCGGCCCCGGAGGGAGTCCCTAGGAAATAGTAGGAATTGGCCCGATTCCATTTGTGAGATGGTAAATCGAAGTAGCGTAGAGTTGGAGGAGACCCAGAGGGAGGCCTTACACAAATTAATTGAGTCCCATTTGGACATCTTCTCCTTGTCCTCCGAGGATATTGGACGTACGGGCCTGGTGAAACATCAGATCCACACCGGTGAGGCCCGGCCTATTCGTCAGCCCGCCCGACGGCTCCCTTGGAGCAAGAGGGAGGAAGCTGACGAGCAGGTAGAAAAAATGCTCGATGCAGGTATCATCGAGCCCTCGCGAAGTCCTTGGATGTCACCTGTTGTGTTGGTCAAAAAGAAAGATGGGACCACGCGTTTCTGCGTGGAATATCGCCAACGGAACAACGTGACACTCAGACTCATATCCCCTGCCAAGAATTGACGACACTCTCGATGCCGTTGCGGGCTCAAATTGCTTCTCAACCTTGGACCTCAAGAGTGGGTATTGGCAGGTGGAGATGGATAGGGCAGGGAAGGAGAAAACGGCATTTTCCACAGGTAAGGGGCTGTATCAGTTCGCTGTGATGCCATTTGGTTTGTGTAACGCCCCCGCCACCTTTGAACGATTGATGGATCATGTACTGGGCGGCAAGCCATGGCAGTCATGCCTGGTGTACCTGGATGACGTCCTAGTACATGCTAAAACATTCCCCCAAGCCATAGCTAATTTGGACCAGGTGTTTGGGTGCCTCAGACAGGCAGAGCTAAAGCTGAGCCCGAGTAAGTGCACTTTGTTTGCTAGAGAGGTGGCCTATCTAGGTCACGTCATCGGTCACGAGGGGGTAAAAACAGACCCAGGCAAAATTACAGCGGTAGAGGAGTGGCCCGCACCACGTACCATCAAGGAGGTGCGGGGATTTTTGAGACTCTGCTCCGACTACCGGCGCTTTGTGGCAAAAATTTGCAGAGTTGACCCGGCCCCTTCACCGGCTTACGGAGAAGGGGACGAGATTTAATTGGACAAGGGAGTGCCAGGAGGCCTTCCTAGCATTGAAGGGGTGTTTAACCACCGCACCCATTCTAGCTTACCCCACTAGTGACGGGACATTTACCCTGGACACGGATGCAAGCCAGGAAGGATTGGGCGCAGTTTTGTCCCAGACACAGGGGGGCGTGGAGAGAGTGATCGCGTATTATAGTCGGGCCATGGGTAGGCCCGAGCGAAATTATTGCGTCACTTGTAAAGAGTTATTGGCTATGCTGGCTGCCATGAGCCATTTCCAACCGTACTTGTACGGGCGGAAATTTTTGGTTCGAACTGACCATTCCTCCTTGCAATGGCTCCTCCGGTTCAAGGAACCTGAGGGCCAAATTGCAAGGTGGTTGGAAAAGTTGCAGCAGTACGATTTCAGTGTGACCCATCGGGCCGGGAAGGCCCATGGGAATGCCGATGCACTCTCTCGACATCCTTGTTTGGGGGAAAACTGTAAATTTTGTGCGAGACACGAGGTGAGGGAGCAATTGGCAGACTCCACCCCTCGCCTCGTAGTCCGTGCAACCCGTGTGAGAGGGCCACTTTTGCCACTGACTGCAGATGAAGAATTTGGAACTTTGGCTTGGAGCGCGGCCCAGCGGGAGGATCCCGTACTGGGACCGGTGTACAAATGGGTTCGATTGGGAAGAAGACCTCATGGGGAAGAGGTCACCCCCCTCGGGGCGCCAACAAAGGCCTATTGGGCTCAGTGGCAAACCTTGGAATTGAAAGGGAACATCTTGTACCACAAATGGGTAGAGATTCCCTTTGAGAGAACTTCCTGGCTGGTGATAGTCCCAGACAAATTTAAGAACACAATATTACAGCAGGTGCATGGTACCCGCCCCGGCGGCCATTTGGGCAGGACAAAGACAATATCTCGGGTCCGCCGAGGTTCTATTTGGTAAATATGGGGCACAATATACAGGACTGGTGTCGGAGATGCGACGCCTGTACTGCTAAAAAGGGACCAGCATGGAGGATGAGGGCCTCCCTTCAGTTACACCAGGTAGGGACCCCCCTTGAGTGGGTGGCTATGGATATTCTAGGACCACTACCACGCACCCGCCAAGGTAACAAGTACATCCTCATTGTAATGGACTATTTCACCAAGTGGCCGGAGGCCTATGCCCTCCCCAACCAAGAAGCCGGGGTGGTGGCACAGGCCTTCGTGGAAGGATTTGTATGTCGGCATGGGATTCCGGAGGAGCTGCACACTGACCAGGGTCGAAATTTTGAAAGCCAATTATTAAAAGATGTGTGCAGACTCATGTCAATTAGGAAAACAAGGACAACGCCCTTAAGACCTCAATCTGACGGGATGGTGGAAAGATTTAACCGAACCCTGGTTCAACCATTGCCATTGTTTACCACCACCCGTCAGGACGACTGGGACGAACATCTCCCGTATTTGTTAATGGCCTACCGAACTAGCCAGCACGGGGCCACCGCATGCAGTCCAGCGTTGCTTATGTATGGGCGGGAGTTGCGGGCTCCCGCCGACTTGCTATGCGGTCCCGTGCCAGAGACCACTGATAGACCGCCGGGGAGGGCTATGCACGTCACCTGGAGGAAGGCATGGAGAGAGGTCATGCCTTCGCACGCCGCCAGCTCCATCTGGCGGGGGCCAAGATGAAGCGCAGGTACGACCACCGGAGCCTGGGGAGTCGGTACACTCCGGGGATGAAGATTTGGTTCTTCCCCCGGAGGCGGAAGGGCAGGTGTCCCAAACTCACCTCACCCTGGCAAGGCCCGGGGGTCGTCCTGGCGCAAATCTGTGACGTGGTCATTAAGACCGAAATGGGGCCACAAGCCCTCCCTCGGATCATCCACGCCGACCGGGTAAGACCCTACACCGGCGAGCAGGCGCCCTCAATCCTCATGGATCGCCTCGGCTTTAGAGGCCGAGGCTGGACCCAGTACCTCCAATGATGGGGGCTCGTAGTGCGAGAGGACTGGGGGGTCATAGTGTGGGGAATGTTACCCTCACTTTTGGGGGGGGGGGGGGCACTTGAGCTTTAGTTTATGGGGATGGCAGTGAAAACTAGCTGAGGGCCGGCTCGGATATTGTTAGGGATCTTGAGATGACAATAGGGACGAGATTTAAGTCGTGACTTTTGTACAGGTAGCGGGGACGTAGTCAGATTAGATGGATGATAATGACGAGCGAGTGCTTCGTGTAAGGGAAGACAGGGGAGCATGAGTTTTAGAGGGAAGTAGTTAGTTAGATGATGCTGTGTGTATGAGCTTGAGATTGAGAATATTTGTGGTGAGCGTGAGCAAATGAGGAATTGAATGAAATTTTTGTGGATGAACTTGCGCAAATGAGGCATTGGTCGGGGATGACCCGAGGTGATGTATGAATGGTGTATTGAAGCCAAGTGTAAGTGTGTTGAGTGATTGACTTGCATGGGGGTGCAAGTGGATAAATGGTGAGAATACTTGGTGTGGAGTAAATGGTGCGGAATGAGTGGTGTGGAGTGCATGGTGCGAAGGAGTGGATGGGGGAAGATGGACCCCTTCACAAATACCAGGGGAGGGTAGTTTAAAGTTAGGTAGAGGGTTCAGGTAAATTGTTTGGATATTGACATCTGTGGTGCAGGGAGTAGCATGAAGTGATTGGATGGGTGCGTGAGTCTGTGGAAATGGCTGGGCGTGTGGGCCTGTTGGTGAGTATGATTATTCGGGCACTCCGCCACTGGTAGTCTGTCGGCCAGGTGAGGCCGCAGGTAGGCTCTGGGAGCCAGTTAGAGTCAGACTAGTGTTCAGTGGGGCCCGAGGATCCTTGGAGAGGACCCGGGTAGCCCAATGCCAGAGAGGGCATCAGAGGGGTGAGAGAGCCAGGGGGGCCTTCCCCAGTTTAGGGTAGTTGTAAGGAGCATGGTAAGCTCGGGTGGCGACCAGTGGCGGAGGAGCGCAGGTAGGTAGACCTGCTAGTGAAGCCACACGACCCAGCCCCAAAATTGTGCGAGGGCACAGTCGGAAAAATTGGGGGAGTGAGACCCCAAATTTGGAAGGCATCACAGGAGGGTCAATGGGAATTGGTTGTTAGAACCACATAGTTTAAAGATGCCGATTGGCAGCGCATGACCCCGGGTAGTTTAAATGAGTAAATGTTATTCGAGTATAGTTAGGATAAGAAATCTCTTCGCACCATCCACATCCACTCACCAAGGAGACAGAACTCCACACCAGATTTTGCAAATGTTTGGATGGGTAAAGACGCATCATGACGTGAATGTGACATTGTGTGATATTCCATCTCTTCCTTCTTGGGAGGGATTGGAGGACGAATTTGGCATAGAGGGGGATATGGGAGACTAGACGTAGAGACGAATTTGTAAATTGTAAATACGGGGAAGGGCAAGGGTAGTGTAGGCTGACATGGGGGGTATGAACGGCTAGGGACGAGCTTTCTCCGCTCGCTCCCCCGCGCCCCTCATGTTGCATTGCCTTGTATTGTGTGTACCTTTGCGCCCTTTCCTCCGCTGACTCTCTGCTTTGTCTTTCCTCCTCACCCATGGACCCATTTTTTGTTGAGGGGAGTGTGCAGGATCCCTGAGCGGTGCGGCTGCACTTGCTACACCTGTGCAGCTGCACTCTGCTACCTCTGGCTGCACCAGTACACCTAATGGACCACACGTTCTGTGGCCTGGCACCTTTTGCTGGGGCAGACAATTGCTGCAAGCGTTATCTTGCCCTGCGGACCACTGATTCTAAGTGGCGTAAATGTCACGCAGACGGACCATCTAAGATTGGCCCTGCTAATGAATAAAAACGGACACGGTTGTGCATTTTTATTTATTCCGGTGTGTCAGGAAGGAAGATCTTAAGTTTTATTATGGCACACCGAAGACGAAGCAGGAAGACGCAGCCAAGCAGCCAGCATTTATTGTGAAATGTGCATTTTTGATGATTGTGCATGATTGTGCATTTTTGTGCATTTCTTGTAATGGTGTATTGGTGCATTGCATTATGTGTTTCTCTCCTTCCAAAAATTCTCTCCCACAAAAGAACAGGTCCTGGGTTGTAGAACTGTAAATAATTAGATTAGTCTTGTAAATAACATGCTCCCCACCGGCTTTATGTGTAGCTTGAGAATTCTTTCCGTAATTCAGTTAGCTGTGAGTGTGAATCTGATAGTTAGTACACAACCCAGTAGGTGGGACATATTTAGTGTTGTAAAACTGTCACACACAGGGTGTTAGGTTAAATGTAGAGGGGAACCACACCTAAGTTTCACACGTCATTTAAAAAGTAGTCCTGACCCTTGCTCAAAATCGGTCGTGCTCACTTGTGTGGGTTCGGCTCGGGGACGAGCCTGGCGATGGAGGGGGGCAGTGTTGAGGTTTTGAGATTGTACATATAACATCATTAAAGGTTAAAGGTTTGCCCCCCATAGTTAGTCCACAAGCAACACGTAGGCCCATGAGAATTAGTGATGTCATAGTATGTGTAAGAGTAGGCCATTTCCCTAGTGACATCTGCATTGTGTAAAGAAATGAGCTTAGGTCCTTTTCATTTTCATCTATGGGCAAACTCGATCCCGCGCCCCATTTTGGCTGATCCCTCCGCGTGTGGTGCTTTGGCTGCCAGCAGCATTAGCTGCCTTTTGCTCGCTCAAACTAGTCGAGGTAGGCCTGAAAAGAGGGAGGAGCGCAAGGGTCGAGGTGTGGCCGCGTCCAGCAGCGCGTCAGAGGCTGTGACGGTAATGGCAACAGCCAACCAGGGCTGAGAGGGCATGGCTTGATAGGGCGTGGCACGACGCATCGAGTAAATTCGAGAGGGTTCGCTGGGCAAGGCTATATAAGTCTTCACACAAAGCCCTTAAACAGGACTTATGAGAAGGACTCGCATGCATACGGAGTTGAGAAGGGAGGGGCGCTTACAGAGAACTGTGTTGGAGAGAACTGATCCGGAGCACTCCTGTTGGAGCACTGAGAGGACCGCCGTGCACATGACAGTTTCGAGGCCATTGATTGAGAAGCGCATTGTTCGCATTTATTGAACTATTAGCTGATTACTTACGCGGCCGCAGCCGCAAGTGTAACCACCAAAGCCAGCCTACCGTTTGCCCTGTAATTACCCCGTGCGCGAAAACGACACGCGGAGAGCTCCTGGCCGCTGCCGTCTGTTTCATATGCTTCGCGGTGCGAGTTGGGGACCGGAGAGCGAGCTGTCTTGACGCCATCCCTGGACCATCGACCTGTTCGTCTGCAATCCCCGTGTGAGTGTGTCTGAGTGTGGACGGGCCCGTTTGTCTTGGGATAAGTTAAGACTGTGATTAAGGACTGTACTGTGCCTTCTTCTTCTTATTGTACAACGTGTAAATAAACCTTGTTATTCCTTTCTTCCAAATTCGACCGTTTCCGTGATTTCTTCCATTGGGTAAGCGTGGCACAATTACAAACCGCTTGGATCAGGTTTAGTCATTGATAACGGCTCGGGTCACGGGTTCGCTACCGCTCGGCGTTTCCACCAACACCCGTGATTCGGGTGGGGCTTATTTCCTCGTTTCCGGTCAGCGTTAGTACTTGGGTAATAGCGAATTCTTAGTCCGAAAACACTATTTAACGCTGTCCGGGAAGGACGTCATATATCCCGGGTCCCGTCGGCTAGTCAAAGACAAGGGGACTAATCCCCCCTTGGTAAGGGGAAAAGGCCGGCCCTGAGATCCGCAACAATATATATATATTTTAATTCTTGTGGATATCCACAATTAATGCAAAGTGGAGGTGGTGGGTTCAGTCGTGGAATGACTGCACCATGAAGACTAAATGGAAAGGTGATTAGCCAAGTGTTAAAACTGGAGCCGATGTCATCTGATTCCTCTTCCGGTTGGTTACTCAGAGAAGTTGGTACTCTTCTCCATTCGTCACAAAGTCAAATTGGTCCATGAACCCAACCACAAACTTTTGGTTGTTGGTCCCATCTGGATAGCCAAAACTAATTCCATTTTTAGTTTTTACCATCGCAGTCAAAGGTGGAGGGAGGTTATGTTTTCACCCCTGTCTGTTTGTTTACCTCTCTGGGAGCAGGCTTTCTCAGTTATTGTCGAATTTGGACGAAACTTGGTGGACAGGTTGGGTGTGTGACAAGAACGAAATGATTAGATTTTGGTGAAGATCCTGATCCAGATGCAAGATTTTTTTTAATTTTAGTGATTCTTCGCCATTGAAAGATGGGGCCAAAATGATATACTATATGGCATGACATTTCAAAAAGTTGTGGACGGATTATGAGAAAATTTGGTGGATGTGTTGAGGAGGTGACAAGAACAAGCCGATTAGACTTTGGTGTGTGACAAGGCCGAATGTTCTAGATGTAGATCTGGCCTATCAGTGGACACAAAACGTAAACCGTTTATGCTGGTGGAGGTTATGCGCATGTATCCAAAAATGGAATTTATATACAGAAACGTCACTTTGAGTAACCTTTGCCCCAGCTTGGTTAGCACATGAAACGTGGATGAGAGAGTGCTAACCACCATCAAGTATTTGTGTCACATTTATCCAGTTTCCTTTACATCGCATTAATTGTCATTTTATTTCATAAGAAGGCTATCTGGTTGGACAGGCATTCTTTTGCCCACCTCTTTAAGAGTGGGGGGTGGGTGTGCGGAGAATGCCAAACTGGTCTGGGAGTACGACTTTGGGAGTTATGTTTGTGCAGTGGCTAGTTGTTGGAAATTGGAGCCAGTGCAGTCCAAGCAGTTTGCATGGGAGAAGTACTTTGTGTGCTGCAGAGATGCACACTGCATTACAGCCCAGTAACATGAGTTGAGGCTTTGGCATGACCTGTGTGCCGTAAGACTGCCCCAAGTGCCCCATGGTGGCCTTCCCAATTGCCAGACCTCAAGCCTCAATAGATCATTGGTGGTACTGTTTGAAGAGGCGTGAAGATGCAGTTTTGGCCTCCATCAAGCGGATGTGAATTGAAGGACTTGCTTGTGGAAGAACGGTGCCAGGCCCTTCTTGACTCCATGCCACATTGTATCCATGCAGTCCTGGATGCATGTGGTAACCCAACAGCCTACCAAGCGACATTGTTGGTGTTTCCAATTTTTTTTTTGTCCACGACCTGTATGTACCACCTTTAGTTCTTTATATACACTTATCTATCATGCTGCTGGCATACCACCCTGATTTGTTTATTTATATACTTTTTACCTTTCTACAATAATTTATTTATTTATTTGTTCATTCATTCATTTTATTTAGTTATTTAAATGTAAAATTCACGCACCCCATTTTATGGTGTGGCTGGGGGCTGTGTCGTTGATGACTTGCATTTGTGTTGTATGATTATTATTATGATTATGATTATGATGATGATTATGAGGATTTG
>NC_136261.1:148334640-148379640 GCF_964187855.1 Myxine glutinosa | reverse complement strand
ACACATAAACGCGCACACACATAAACGCGCACACACATAAACGCGCACACACATAAACGCGCACACACATAAACGCACACACACATAAACGCACACACACATGCTGCATCTCCCCTTGTTAACACCCTTGCCCGCATTTCTTCTTTCAACACCTTTAGCCAACCGCCTACGCCCCGGACGATTTTGACGACCCCCTGACGAGACCCCACCAGCCGATTTGAGTCGAGTCCCCTACATAAATTACACATTTGGTGGGTCTTCGGGGTGTTTTGGGTCTTCGAGGTGTTTTGGGTCTTCGAGGTGTTTTGGGTCTTCAAGGTGTTTGGGTCTTTGGGGGTGTTTTGGGTCTTTGGGGTGTTTTGGGTCTTCGGGGTGTTTTGGGTCTTCAGGGTGTGTGTTGGTTTCGCGGATGTGTTGGTTTGGCGTGGGTGTGTTGGTTTGGCGGATGTGTTGGTTTGGCGCCTGTGTTGGTTTGGCGGTTGTGTTGTTTTGGCGGATGTGTTGGTTTGGCGGTTGTGTTGGTTTGGCGGATGTCTTGGGTTGGCGGATGTGTTGGTTTGGCTTTTGTGTTGGTTTGGCATATGTGGTGGTTTGGCGGATGTGTTGGTTTGGTGCATGTGTTGGTTTGCCAGGTGTGAAGAGAAGGACAAGTTCTGGTGTGCGATAGAGAAGCTGATGGAAAACGTGAAAGATGAGGAAGTTGTTGTGGTAGGAGGAGACCTAAATGGACATGTGGGAAGGAGTATGGATGGTTTTGACGGAGTTCATGGGGGTTACGGATATGGTGTGAGAAATGGAGACAGGTAGATGGGGAGACTGCATGTGAGAATTGTAATTGGGAGTGTTTCCCACCTGGTGGCCTGGTTGTTTGTCGGGACCGGGTGGATGTCACATTGCCACAACACCTCAACAGGGGGATGGAATTGAATCCTTGCTGTGCCAGGGCGGTGGTGCAGAGCAAGTGGGGGTCCGGGTAATGGAGCCGGACCGGGTATTTATTGGGGATATTGATGAAAGCCTGGCGGGGCCAGAAATGAGTTGTGATGACGATGGGGATGATTATGAGGATGATTTGATCCAGCGGCTGGGGACCTGGGATACTGGGACAGTCCCATGGAGGTAGGGTTTGACCAGGCCCAAAGGAGCCTGGGTAATGAGGTGAGTCGATCCGAGGAGGTGGTTGTGGTGACCGTGGGGACCCTCACCGTGCATATCGATTGGGCAACAGAGGCTCCGAAATTGGATACTTCTGAAAAGTATCGGATTTTCGGAAAATCGGAAAAATCCGAAAAAACGGATTTTGGAATCCGTTTGTTGGCCAAAGGAGCCTGGGTAATGAGGTGAGTCGATCCGAGGAGGTGGTTGTGGTGACCATGGGGACCCTCACCGTGCATATCGATTGGGCAACAGAGGCTCCGAAATTGGATACCCAGCTGGGGGAGTGTTTTGACTCAGGGCTGGATTTGGACCTTGGGGTGTCGGGAGGTCGAGCCTCGGGAAATTTGTTCCCTTTAGGGAATTTGGACCAGCTGCAGGGAGGGGCAGAACAACCGGTGGTAGAGGTTGTTACCTGCAGCTGCGGTGATTGGACATCTGGAGCCAAACTTTCTAAAATAAAATTTAAAGTTAAATTAAAATGGGAGTTTGATTTGGCGCAGCCATGGGGAGAGTTGGTCCCCGGGCTGCGGAGTTTGGACCAGGAGAGGTCATGGGTGGTGGCCTTGGGGAAAAGTTGCTCCTTTGAAAATTTGGTTATGCCAGCCAGCTGGGGGGCTGTGATGGCGAGATTTGGACGTGGGGTCCAGCCTTGGGTGTCGAGGTACGACCTGGGTCCCATGGGGTGTCTGGTGGAGTGTGGCGTCCCTTGTCCATCGGGGAGCCGTCCGAGCTGGTGGCTCGGACCGACAGGGTCACCGGACCCTCGTAGGGGTTAAGTCCTCCAGGGGGTCCGAGGTGGTTTCTCAAGCCTGGGATGGCATTTATTGAGGACCACTAGGTGGAGGTGTTGTGAGTCACGCTTTGGTGGTGGCACTGCAGACGGCCAGCTTGGGCCTGATGTAGTGACCACCCGGGCATGCGGCCTGGCACCCTCCTCCTGAGACTTTGGGACAACCAGCATGTGGTGACCTGGCATGGTGGTTGGTCTATGGACGTGGGTCAAACCGAATGGACAGGAATGAGACAGCCTGCCGGACAACCATTGGGGCATCTGTGGAACGTGATGGTGTGAGAGTGACCTTCCACAGATGCTCCGTTATGATTTATGGACTCTCGGTTTGGGAAGGGAGCCATGGGGTTGTTGAATTTGGAATGTGTAAAGAGCCGAGCATATGGGCCATGCTCGGCTGGCATATGTATGGCAAAGCATCTTTCTTTGGTGAGTTCGTGAAATGTGAAAAATGTTTGGCATGGGTAATCTGCGGGTTAGATGCAAATTTAAGGGTGAATTTTGAAATGTCATGGTGGACACTGTATAGTGACACCATTATTGATTCAGGTGTGCTTGACCAGAGTGTTGGAGGCTGTGATAAAAATTGATAGGGTAGCAGGACAGCTTTCAACTGGTTGCGGGGGCGACTGTGCTGATATTTGGGACGCGGGATCATGGGGATGTAGTTGTGTGGTCTGAGGGTCAACGTGGTGTTATGGGTGTCCGAGGTGTGTGGACCATGTCTTCTGGGTGGGTCTCCTGATGGAGCATGGCTGTTGACTGGACCTTGGTGTGGTCAAGTGTGGGTGAGCACTGGGGGGGGCTGCGGTTCTGTGGACTGGGGGACGGGAGGGCGGCGTAGGTGACGTGAGGGGAATGCCACGCACTGCGACCGTCTTCCCCAGGGCCGAGGTTGTGTTTGCGGTAGTGTGTGTTGTGGCAGCAGGTGCTCACCACATTGGCCAGCTGGGGCTGGTGCAGCTGTGTTCCTCGCAGGGGGGCCGAAGGATGGATGGTGGGTCGCACCCTTATGGACACTCATGGGCCATGTTGGCGTTTTGACTGCTCACCTTGTCCCGATGACCCTTGCAAGATGACCCTTGCACGTAGCCACTGGTAGTTGTGTCGTGATGATCACTGTTGGATGCGGATCCACATACCTGCCAGTATAGTGGGGACAAAAGAGAAATTTGGTGAGATTTGATAGGCCCAATGAGAAATTATGGGATTTTGAGGGTGGATTGCACTTTGGGCTTGACCAACCGGAAGTTACCTGTGCGTCGAGGTAAGGCCTTGATGGTTACTGTCCCAGGCTTCAGGACTTGCTTGTGGAAATTTTGGGGACATGTAATTTGGAGTTGGGAGGCGGGTGAGGGTGATGACTGTTGCCGGTGAGCGGATGGAATGGAGGCCACACAGTGTCTTGTGGGTGGCGTATGTTTTTGTGTTGTGGTTATGTGTTTTGATGTGGTCGTGAGAGTGGAAACTGGAGAGTGAGTGATGATTATGGAGTTTTGGAAATGTTTAAGGATTTGAACTGTGAACTGGGGAATTTCACATGAGAGCAGGCCATGGCAAAGCTTTGAAACATCTTTTGAACCATTTCTATGAATTGTGCTGAGTTGTGCTGAGAATTGAATGGCAGCGGGGGAGGAAGTGTGTTTTGGGGATCTTGTGGGTGGGGAAGGTGTGTGTGTCCGCAGGTACGGATCAAGCTCTGAGGAGCGATGCCTGCCCTCTGCGGCAATTACCCCTGGCAGCCGGTGGTATCTGGAAATTGGAGCTCGTCGGTGGAGGGTCTGGTTGGGCGCCGTGGGGTGAGGAAGTCCCCCGGTGACCCGTGTTGCTGCGCTGAAGCAGGAGACCGCGGAGGAGCATGGTGTGTGTGGAGACCCTCACCGGCGGGGTAACGGCGGAAAAGGGGCTGTTGGGCTGCCATGGGCCAAGAGGTAAAGGGGGGGGGGGGGGGGCAATGAACTTGTAAGTCGGTTGACTTGTTTTTGGGACTGCGGGCACCACAGCCTGAAGTGCCCCCACCATCTTTTTGTGCGGTACCTCCCCGCTGCCTCATTGAGGAATGCACACACACGAATGACATCAATGCCATGGTCCTGCAGGGGGGTGTATTGTGTAAGTGCTTTGTTGACTTTTGAAATGCCTTGGTGAGTTTTGGAATGAGAATGTGTGGATAAGGGGTTTGTGTTGAATGAATGTGGGCGAAATCCACCGAGCCATGTCACTCACCTGTAACACCTGGACAGGGCCCGTGGAAATTGCGGGGGTGCATTGGGGATGGCCCCGCAGGTAAGGTTGTGTCTTGTGGCATCCACCGGGGGACACGGTCTGTAGACCGGGGTATGTACAAAGGTTAGAGTTTTTAATTTTGAGTCAGGTTTAAGTTTGTGGTTAAGTTAGGGTTGCGTGTTGTTTGTTTCCTCCCTTTGCAGGAGCAATGAAGACCATTGTAAATACATCATTGCATGATTATTAAGGGGTTTAGAATGTTAAGGAAATGTTGGTAGGTAGCCCGACTCACTTCCCACAGCCCTTTCTGATTTATTTCATAGGTTAATTAAGTGTGTGACAGTAAGTGTTAAGGCTGGAATGGTAGCGCCTGCAGTGAACCTTGCAGGAGCTACGGTTCCAGGGGGGGGGGGGGGGTGGGGGTGGCTGTGTTACGAATTTGGGTAGTGATATATTCATTCACAGCACATCTGAGTAGGTAACATGCTTCGACTGTCGCGATAGGGAATCTACCTGTAATTTCTGTGTGTTTAGGCGTTTTGTCGGTCAAGGTGTATAACTGTGGATCTACCAGGAGATTTGGGTGATCGGTAGTGTCGGGGTTAATGAGTAGAGCCCTTGTATGTCACCTAGTAGTCAAACCTTTGTCCCTTATGGCACTGCAGACCACGTAGACACTAGTTAGGACCTTCAGTACAACATTAATGACGCCCTTCCCCCCTGACATGACTTAGGAAGAAATCAGGCCAGAACACCGCCACAAATGGCCGCCACCATTTACACCTCCGCGAGGCCTATCCACCTCGCATAGCACGTGCTACAACACAAGGAGCAGGGACGAGAGTTGGAGTGACGCAGTGGGTGTGCCCCTGGACGAGCTGGCGAGTCGGGGGAGGCTCTGTTTGGCAGAGCAGTGCGCCAATGCGGACGTCACCGGCCTGGGATATGAACGGGGGCCGGACGCGATTACCAGAGTTCAGTTCAGTTCAGATCTGATCCTGAGTTTGTGCACAGTGCAGGCCAGAGGAGTTGGCGTTGAGTTGAGTACAGTCCCGGTGCGATCCCGAGTTGAGAGAGTCCTGGCCCTGGTTGGCTTGAGAGTTGGCTTGAGTCCGAGCCCGAGTGGAGTTCGCTTGCTTCGTGCAGCCCTGCGTTGCACCTTTGGTGCACGGACCTCGTGGGGGTCGACGAGGAGCCTGGAGTGGGCGCTGGCCCGGGCCTTCGCGGTGCTGGGGCGCTGGAGCAAGGGACCTCGTGGTGTGCAGCGGAGATTGGACGGACAAGACGAGATAAGGCCGCATCCGCGATTACATTTTACACAATGAACATGTTTCTTTTCTTTAGTTCGCAGCCCCTCGTTTGTATCTGAGGTGTGAGTGGGGACGTCCTGATTAGAATATTAGATTTACCGGTGCGTGTTTTTCCTGTCCCTGCCTTTATTTAATAAACCCTTGTATTACTTTTTGTACAAATACCTGAACGCAGTTTACCGGGTGGTTGATTTCACAGTTAAGGCTGCGGGGACTTGCGCCACGTCCCTCCATTCCGCGCGCTTCGGTGTTTTAGATTTTGGAATCCGCCATTGAGTTTCCGCCTCGGGGTTAAAGCCTTTGTGATCAGCAATCCGCGACCGCCAGATATTAATTTCGGCGGTTGTGCAACAATATGTAGATAGGGGATATAGGGGAAGGGAATATACACACACAGATAGAGGAAGAGTGGATATCTGTACCAGCAATGCCTTAACCTGATTTGTTGAAATGTTGGAGCCAGTTAAGGCATTCCTTGAAGAAAAGGAAAGGCCAAATACAACTGGAGGATTCACAGTTATTGACCAACTTCATGTTCCGTACTGATGTTATTCAACATCTGCGATATATGCGATATCAGTGATCTCTCTGACTCTCTTGAAAATCCTCTCTATCTCTTTGCTGATGACTCCACTCTCTGCCACTCCATTCCTCATCCCTCAGATCGGCAGTCTGCAGCCTCCTCACTCTCTGCAGACCTGGACAAAATCACAGACTGGGCAAACAAGTGGAACATGTCTTTCAATCCTGACAAATCTCACACTCTTACGATGTCTCTCTGAAAAGATCGACTGGACAACCCTCCCATCTACTTTCTGAATAATCCTCTCCAAGAAGTTCTGTCACTCAAGCTTTTGGGTCTCACTATCTGCCATGATCTTTTCTGGGAAAACCACATTTCCAACCTGGCCTCCAAAGCCAGTCGCCGAACGGGCATCCTCCGTCATGCGAAGTCCTTCCTTGGCACACCTGAGCTCCTCATCACATACAAGGCTTTCATCCGCAGCTCAATGGAGTACTGCTCTCCCCTCTGGGCTGGTGCTCCTGCCTCACACCTAGCTCGTCTTCACGCTGTTGAAACCAAAGCGTTCAGAATCATTGGAATCTCCCGCGATGACGCTGTCTCCGAGGGCCTTTCACTTACTCACCGCAAGTAGGTTGGTGGTCTTTGTGTCTTCTACCGACTCCTCTCCGGCCTTGCTCCCCCAGCTCTCTCTGTGCTCTGTCCCCCAAATATTCCTACAGGTCGCACAAGATCTGCCTGCAACCCTCTTATGGTTAAACTGCCAAAATCAAGACTCTCTGCTCACCTTCACTCCTTCATTCCTCTTTTCTCCTGCCTCTGGAACAAACTCCCTCACTCTCTTCAATCCCACTCCTCTCTCCAGGTCTTCAAATCAGCTGTTCACCACCATCTCTTATCTTCCCCCATCCAAAACCTTGATCTTTTCTACCCCCACTAATTTCACCCCAAATCCACTTTTTTGAAATACCAACTTGTTTCCTGGAAGTCCTTGGTGTCCTTGCATTTTATACCTATCCTGCCTCCCCCCAAGCCCTCTCCCTCCCACACATCTCCCGATGTCCCTGCTCTCAAATGTTGTGTTTGTGTGCTTCCCCTTCTCTCCCCATCTTGTCTACCGCTCCCCTTTTTATATACTTTGTTTGCTTGTTTGTTTGATTTGTTTGTTTGATAAATGTTAGCTCTTTCACGAGCCTCGATTCTGTATACAAAAAAAAATAAAAAACAAGTACACATACATTCAAAGTACACCGCCCCATGCCAAATAATTAAATATGCTGCAGCGCGGCATTGCCGGGGCGCCTCCGGCGCCCGGCAATACCGCAGTGCAGCTCATTGAGGCTGCATTGGGAGGGAGAGGTGTACACTAATTGATTGATTAATTGTATAATTAAAATCAATAAAAGATTATCACAAAATATTTTCATAATCAATTGGCTAATCGCATAACTAAACCACTAGTGCTTCATCCGAAGATGTATCTTTTAGAAATTTAATTAAATAAGTCATTTATAAAAAATTAAATAATTAATTGATTACTCAATAAATAATTAATCGATTAATCAATAAATAATTAATAGATGAAATGATTAATCAATAAATCAAAAATATCCTTGATAGCCACATCACTTGGTCACTCATGTCCAAATATTAGCTTCCCAGCTCAAAAGGTGCCTGAGATATTGGCCAAATGAGAAAGAAAATAAATAAATGATTAATAATGAAAATAAATAAATAATAATCATAAAAAAATTAAATTATTAATCAATTTGGTCAGAGAACACATAAACTACCACTATTTCATCAGAATCTGTAACTTAAAAAAAAAAAAATTTTTTGTCATTAATCGAATAATTAAATAATTAATCGATTAATTGATTAATTAATAAATCAAAAATATCCTTTGCAGTCTAATCACCTGGTCATTGGCATGTCCAAATATCAGCTTCCTAACTCAAAAGGTGCCTGAGTTAATGGTCAGAAGAGAAAGGAAATTTGATTAATTAAATAAGTACTTAATTAATCGCTAATAATTAAATAACTCCTCAATTTATTGATTAATCAAAAAAAAAAAATACCGTTTTTGACAAAGGACTTGCTCACTATTGTGCTGAAATTTCAGCTTCCTAGCTCAAAGGATGGCTGAGATATCGCCCGGACAACCAAGAAAGAAAACAAACAAACAAGAAAGAAAACAAGTACACATACATTCAAAGTACACCGCCCCCATGCCAAATAATTAAATATCCTACAGAGCGTCATTGCCGGGGCGCCTCCGGCACCCGGCAATACCGCAGTGCAGCTCATTGAGGCTGCATTGGGAGGGAGAGGTGTACACTAATTGATTGATTAATTGTATAATTAAAATCAATAAAAGATTATCACAAAATATTTTCATAATCAATTGGCTAATAGCATAACGAAACCACTAGTGCTTCATCCGAAGATGTATCTTTCAGAAATTTAATTAAATAAGTCATTAATAAAAAATTAAATAATTAATTGATTACTCAATAAATAATTAATCGATTAATCAATAAATAATTAATCGATTAAATGATTAATCAATAAATCAAAAATATCCTTGATAGCCACATCACTTGGTCACTCATGTCCAAATATTAGCTTCCCAGCTCAAAAGGTGCCTGAGATATTGGCCAAATGAGAAAGAAAATAAATAAATGATTAATAATGAAAATAAATAAATAATAATCATAAAAAAATTAAATTATTAATCAATTTGGTCAGAGAACACATAAACTACCACTATTTCATCAGAATCTGTAACTTTAAAAAAAAAAAATTTTTTGTCATTAATCGAATAATTAAATAATTAATCGATTAATTGATTAATTAATAAATCAAAAATATCCTTTGCAGTCTAATCACCTGGTCATTGGCATGTCCAAATATCAGCTTCCTAACTCAAAAGGTGCCTGAGTTAATGGTCAGAAGAGAAAGGAAATTTGATTAATTAAATAAGTACTTAATTAATCGCTAATAATTAAATAACTCCTCAATTTATTGATTAATCAAAAAAAAAAAAATACCGTTTTTGACAAAGGACTTGCTCACTATTGTGCTGAAATTTCAGCTTCCTAGCTCAAAGGATGGCTGAGATATCGCCCGGACAACCAAGAAAGAAAACAAACAAACAAGAAAGAAAACAAGAAAACAAACAAGAAACCAGAGTGAAAACTGAGTACTCTCTTTCAGTGTGCGTCACTGCCGAGCCCCCTTTGGTGCCCGGCAATGACGATTTGCAATGCCTGGAGATGGCATAGGAAAGGAGCGGTGTACAACAAGAAAACAAACAAGAAACCAGAGTGAAAACTGAGTACTCTCTTTCAGCGTGCGTCACTGCCGAGCCCCCTTTGGTGCCCGGCAATGACGATTTGCAATGCCTGGAGATGGCATAGGAAAGGAGCGGTGTACAATAAAAATCTGAACTTGGCCCTCCAAAGAAATAGTAAACTCATTTCTTGCCTGACTGACACAATCTTCACTCTCCAGAACACATTATATTTTGTGGGGGAACCAAAAGTTGAAAGACTTTAATCGCTTTTCTCATCTCAAGAATATACAAAAAATATTCTCTATAATTGAAGCAGAAGAGCAAACTTGGAGAAAAATACAGCAGCAAATTGCAAGGATTCATGGTTATTCTCCTGTCAGATTTGAAGACATTCAGAACTTGAAACCTGACCTTGCCTTCCTAACCCTCACCACAAAACCTCTGGTGTCAGATACTTCTGCTGTGGAAATGCAATGACTGGCTCTCCAGGAGGGCATAGGTGTACCAATGGTTCCTAATTTGCAGTTTACTACAATCTAGTTATGTAGACAAGTGCCAGGTATCCACAACTCGAGAAGACTAGCGTGTGTCTTGTATCAATATTAGGCAGAATATCCGGCAAATCGCTCTACTCTGTGATCAAGTTCGTGAAATTGAAACCCCATGTGTTGATTGACAAATACTTCACTGAGCTCTTCTGTACCATATGATATATCAGCCTGACATCAAGTAGCTCCCATCCATAATGAGACCCACAGCATTCAGCAGCGACTGGCAGTGTTATGGTTATGACAACACTACCAGTTGCTGCTCGGATGTGAATCCTTTAATAAAATCGTGCTGACGCTGCAGAATACATGTGAAATGGTTTGTCTTCTTCTTCACGGTCATAAAATAACATTGGTATTTGGTTCGTCGGGTGAGAAAATTTTCCCACCCCTGCTATATAAAAAGAGAGCTTATAATGAGCATAAAAATCAAAACAACCATGCCACTAAGGTGATGAAAAACCTGGTACTGGAACTATTTGAACACCTTTAATAGTATTAAGGATAGTGACTGAGGAAAAACTGATTTGACAATTGAAATTGACTGCTCCAATCGTCTGGGGTTATTACAGACTTCAAGAAAACTTCAAAACAATGACTGAATAAATGAATGAATGATCGTTTTAAGGCCATTTTCCCTGCTAGAGCGGGGGTTAGCCTTGCGGGCCCCATGACAATCATGGTTCCCTGTTTGAGGCAATGTTTTTATGGCCGGATGCCCTTCCTGACGCCAACCCTTGGTTGCCTCTTACGATGCGCAGGGATACGGTGTACCTATTCTAAGCCGGGGTACACACCGGGATCATTCATCCCAGCAAGCTGGTACTCAATTTGCCGACCTCAGAAGGATGACAGGCTTAGTCAACCCCCTGGCGTTAATTCAGCGATCGACCGGGATTCGAACCCAGGATCCTAGGATCCCAATCCGGCACCCTAACCGCTAAGCCAATGACTATAGATGGTTTATATGCTTTGGCATCCCAGATACCCTTTTTCCTTCAAATACAGATGATATTTTACCGACAAAAGTATCAACAACTTCATGAAAGTAAAGTAGTCAGAAAAGCATAATGATTTTCTTTATGCTAAGTTACATTGATAAAGCTGCAAAGGGCTGGCAGGATGGACTAGAGTTACATACACATACACATACACACATACACACACGCACACACACCTTTAGGCTGTCTAGCCTGGGTTGGAATCCGAACTCAGCTATGAACCGTCATCCTGGTTGTTTCACACGGAGGGTGATTGATCAATGTGTGCCGTCCCTTGGATGTACAGGGTGTACCAAAAAGGCCTGGACAACTTTGGTTGTTGATATATTTAGTACTACAAATGATATAACAATAACCTTTGTCGTATATGATACAGAAACTCATATAGTTTTCTTGACCTTCAGGTTTGTTGGTTTAATGTAAAAGAAAATTGCGAATCCACAGGAGAAAGCTCAGTGTGTCGAATGGTTCATCAAAACGAGATCCAACACGCATGTTAAGCGTAATTTCTGTACAAGGTATGGAAGGAATCTACTATTGCGGACGAGTATCAGAGAGTGTCACATGAGGTTTAAGGAAACTAGAAGTTGTCAGAAACAGAAAAGTACCGGTCGGCCAAGCACAAGTGCAGCAGACGTTGAACGAGTGAGTGAATCATTTCAACAAAGTCCCAGAAAATCAATCCGACGCACATCCAGAGAACTGGGACTACCAACCACCACTGACTGTACACAGGATTTTGCAGAAAACACTGAAGTTTTATGCCAACAAGGTGAATTCTGCAGGAACTCAAACCAAATGACAGAACTGAACTCAAGGCGTTTTCCTTATGCTCTGTCACATCGAGGATGATGCAGATTATCTGAAAAAGGTCATGTTCACAGACAAAGGTTGCTTTCATGTATTGGGGAAGGTTAACCAGCACAATTTGAGAATCTGGGGCTCTGAAAACCCCCACGTGGTCATTGAACACATATGTAACAGTCCAAAGGTTAGTTTGTGGTGTTCCTTGTCAATGACCACTTGGTGGGTCTGTTTTTCTTTGCGGAGGAGATGGTGACCTCATCAATTTACATGAACATGTTGGAAGGATTCGCCTTCCCACAGATTGAAGACCTGCAACCTGATATCATTTCTCAACAGGACGTCGTTTCCCCTCATTGGGCCTTATTTGTTCAAGCCGTCCTTAATGAAACGTTTTCAGGTCGCTGGGTTGGCCGAGATGGACCTACCGCCAGCCCCCACGATCACCAGACCTAACGCCACTTGATTATTTTCTGTGGGGTGTTGTCAAAGATGTCTACAACACCAAGGTGGCAAACCCGCAATCGTACTCAAATCACAGCTGCATGCACACTGATGGACACAAACATGGCAAGAACTCTAGTACCACCTTGATGTCCTGCACATGACAAACGGAGCTCACATTGACGTGTATTGATCGTGCACACAAAATTTTGAGTTTCTGTATCATACAAACCAAAGGGTATTGTTGTATCATTTGTGGTTCTAAATATACAGACTTGGCATTTAATATGGAATATATATATTTTTCTTGACTTGGGTTTACTTTCTGAACTCGGTATATCAATCTGGTGAGTTTCTTTTCCGCTTTGGTGATTTATTTGTTCAAAGAACCATGTCACTGATTGTCTGTCGCAGCAAGAAGTCAATAACAGGATTATATCACAGGTGGCGTGACAAAATGTACGGACAGGTACATTTGACGATTGGCTTCACAATCGGGTATATAAGGGTTATTGCGTTCTGTATTCATGGAAAACAACTGCTGCACATCTACAAAAGTTATTGCCGCTTCCCCTGGAGATGGTCCGTCAACTCGACAATGCTGTTTGTCATTTAGTGGTGGCTTTACGAAATTCCGGCATGAAACAGCGTGCTATTGCATGGCAGTATGGCATCACTCAAGGTCAGGTGTCAAATATCCTGAAACTAAATGCTCAGAGGGGTGTCCCTACTCCAATACCGAGGCCAGGACGTCCCCGCAGAACCACAAGGAGGGATGATCGCCAGCTGCACCGGTCAGTCCGCAATGGCCGTACCAAGTCAGCTAATCGGCTTCGGGCTGAGTGGCAGCAACTGACAAATGTGCCTGTATCCAGAAGGCTAGTCAACCAACGACTGGTTCAAGCAGGCTATCGCGCCAGGCATCCCCTGAGAAAGCCACGTCTGACCAGACAACACCGCCAGCGCCGATTGCAGTGGGCCAGAGAGCACCGTCAATGGCAGCCAGGACACTGGAATCACGTGATCTTCAGTGACGAGTCTAGATTTCTGGTCTATCGTCAAGATGGCCGCGTCCGAGTGCGCAAACAAGTGCATGAAGCCTACAACGAAGATTGTATAGTGCCAAGAGTCCAAGCTGGAGGTGGTGGGGTGACCGTTTGGGCTGCTTTTCATGCAGGGGGCAAAACTGACCTGGTTGTTCTGAATGGAAACCTGAACCAGTTCAAGCACAGGGCCATTCTGGAAGAAACATTGCTTCCATTTGTTCCTGCAGCCTTTCGAGGAAACTTTGTCTTCCAAGATGACAATGCACAGCCTCATCGTGCTCACATGATCCAACACTTTCTTGCTGACCGTGGTGTAGAGCATGTGGAGTGGCCTGCCATGTCCCCGGATATGAATCCGATAGAGAACTTGTGGGCAGAATTAACGTGTCAAATCGACAACTTGGACCAGCAGCCTGCCTCTGTGCGTGAATTGCAGCAGACTATTGTCACTGCATGGCAAGCGATTCCTGTCCAAACCTTGGCAAATCTCGTGAACAGCATGCCTCGACGTGTACGTGCTCTCCTGAATGCTCGTGGGGGTTACACGAAGTACTGAACTGTAATTTTACTGTCCGTAATCCCAGTCGTAATTTAACTTTTGTTTTTGTTAAAAACAAATTTGGGCTAATGTGCAAAATAAAGAGATACTTCTGGAAAACGCACAGAAGTTTAACACAGTACTGTCCGTGAATTGAGTTCGATATCAGTTTGCATCACTTTCAAGGATCAATTTATTTGCTTCGAAATGTCATATGTGGTTTTTGTTTCTTTTAAAGGTCACGTTAACAAAATCTAGAATAATTTCAACATAATTCCAATGAACTTTTGGTTCTAAGTCATCTTGAAAAGTAAGTTCACCCCCACAAAAAAAAATTCCATATTAAATGCCAAGTCTGTATTAACAACCAAAGTTGTCAGGGTGTTTTTGGAACACCCTTTACGGTAAACTGGATGTCTCGCATGTCAGCGTTCATTGGTCAACGTTGAAGATCCCACGGTGTTCTTCCCGAAAAGTCAGTGAGCTATTGCATGGCCAAAACTCCAAATTCCTGCCCTGACTTCCTGAGTCAGAGTAAAGGCCCAACTACGACCATAGCCTAGTAACTGCCAATGCTCTGCATCGGTCATGGTACATGATTATAATGATTATTATGATTAAGAAAGCTGCAAGGATTTCAATGTGATTTTTTTTTTTCCCCTTATGCTCATGGAGGAGCTAAATTACAAAGGAAAGCAGGTTTATAGACTGCAGGGACAGAGATATGGGGATTAGGGATATGCACAAGGAGGAGGAATAACAAAAACCAGTAAAAATGGCCCAGAGAGGAGCAGAATGGCAGAGTGGCATATAATTAATTGGTGTGTGGCAAAGATTGTGGATGTGCAGGAGGTAATGATGGTCAGCATATTTGAAAGACCAAAGTGAGGAGGACAAGACAATGGACACCAGGAAACTTGTCCACAATTGGGGGATAAGAGTATGAATATTTGTAGGTGAGCAAGCAGGCTGGACTGAGGAATGCATGCCACCTCGGCTGGCTGGCTAAGGAAGAGCGGATGTAGTAGAGGGTGTGTGAAGCAAGGCCTGATGCAAGCTTGTATGAAAGAGTGGCGACCAAATTGCTGCCAGTGGGAGTGTGACAATTCCTGGGTATTCGCTGCCTGTCTTAAAATCCCTGTGGTGCAGAAAACCTTTTTTTTTAAACCATCTTGAGATGAGTAAGGTGGCAAGCAGGAACACCATCCCAGAGCAGGAAGCCATACTCTGGAATTTTGTTTGAAAGTGTTGTGCACCATGATAAGCTCTGTGTGGATGAAGAATTCCTTGAAGTTTTTTTTATGTTGGAGGCTCCATGCACAGGCTGTGTAGCCCTCATCGAGGCCAGGCTGTAAATAAAAGAGAAGAAAAGTGCATGTTTGTTTGCGAGAAAGATTAAAGTTATCCCGGTAGCGATAGTTTGAGTGAGACAGAAAGTAAGAGCAGCAATCCTGACGGAGTGTGCAAGATGGTTCCGGGTACCACCCTGGTCTGTTGCTGTCTACGACCTACTACTACCTAAGTAGTAGGTCGTAGACACATGGAGAATACTCATGAAGTAGACACATGGAGAATCTCTCTACATGGAGAATACCCAGGCGGCATCTCGCCATCTACATTTCATGGTGATTTGGAAATATTATCCTCCCATAAAAGGTGATAGCAGATGGTAAGGCCAGTGAGTTATAAGGACTTACACCTCTGACTCACTGTCCAGATAAGTAGATTGGTTAGTTTGATCTGCCAATTATGTTGGAGAGACAGTGTGAAAGTGTGCGACTTGCTGACGGTCATTTTCTCTAGGTCTAGGATGATTGACACTCGGACCTTGACATTTGTGGTTTATAACGTGACCTGCTTCTGCATTTACAAAAAAAATTTTAAATTTTTTTTTAAATAGCCACATTAGGAATGGTCTCCTATATCCACCACCACTGATATAAATTCAGCCTGAAAACTCTTCCACAGAAACCTGCTCTCTCTTATGCACCGATTCATCCCATCTCTTCAATTATATTGTTCTCATTCTCCCGCTCTTGGTACTCCAAATCCTGTCGTGAGCCAACAACTTTAAAACAACTTGCATTCTTCTCCTCGAAGGCAAATCCAACTGAAGACAACCTCAGATAATTCCACAAGGCTCGCAAAAAGTGAGTCTACTCTCTGTGGAGCCAGAAAACAACATCTGTCCAATCAAGAATGAACTTTCAAACTTGTCTCGCTCCTAAAACTTGGTGGCACCGAGTTAAGACTTGCACCCTCTGCTCACTCCATGTTTTTTCCCTCTCAGGTATCTGCACGACGCATGCAGTCCTCCATATTCTCGTGAAACTGCCTAAATCTAGAACCACTGCTCACCTCCACTCATTTATTGCTTTTTCCCCGCCTGTGGAACCACCTTACTTATTCTTTTCAATCTCATTCTTCCCTCCAGGTCTTCAAGGCAGCTGTTCATCACCATCTGAGATTTTCTCCAATCCAAAACCATGATCTCTTTTTCCCTCCCCTGCTCCCATCTCTCCTCCTTCCAAATTTCCAGTTTTCACTCCTGAGAGTTCTCTTCTGTATCCATCGTGTCCACCCCATGCATCCTCTCCTGTCCCCCCCCCCCCCCATCCCTTGCCCTCCTCCCCATTCCACCTCACATCCATTGTTTGTCCAAGTCTGCCTCTCTTTGCCGTTCCTTTGGTCCTGCTGCATCCTGATCCATTCAGCATACTAGTATAGCTCTAATAACAGGTATGCCCAGGTCCTGTATAGGAGGCATGCATGTTAAACAATAATTTCTGTACACCGCAAAAAAAAGATAGTCCAAATAATCAGGAACAATGTTTTTGTCCTGTGTAATCTTGTTTTATTAACCTTCCTCCATAAATGTTTTGCATCAAAATTTGATGATTTCTTCTTTTGACTTCTTGTGAATTTTGCAGTACCACATGTTAAATTAGAAGAGCACTTGGTTGAGTGCATGCACCCACCAGGCTGATCAGTTTACGTTTTTTATCCCACTGATAGGCCTGATCTGGATCGAGACCTGAAGAAAAATCGAATTTGCTTGTTCTTGTCACCTAACCAACTCTTCCACTAAGTTTTGTGATAATCCGTCCACAACCTTTTTTTAAATATCATGCTATATATTGTTTTTGGCCCGATCACTAAAATGAAGAATCACTTGAAATATTTCAAAAATTTCTTTTCAGGATCTTCACCAAAATCTAATCAATTTGTCCTCGTCACATACCCAACAGGTCCAGCAAATTTTGTCTCAGTCAAGTTTCATCCGAATGCATCCCCAACTTTTTTGAGATATCCTGTTCACAAACAGACAAACAAATAGACAGGGGTGAAAACACAACCTCAGTCCAACTTTGGTGGTGGAGGTAATGATGCTCTTGGAAAATATATATCTTATTCAGAAAAATGCAAAATATGAAAAGTACTATAGTTGTGCTGCATTCGGTATCAGAATTCTCAGCTTTTGTTGTCAAATTTTCAACCAACCTTTATTACGAGAATATGGAGAACACTAATTTATTTTTTTTATTTTTTTGTATACAAGATCGAGGCTCGTGAAAGCTAACATTAATCACACAAAAAGTCAAACCGACACACAAAACACAAAAAACAAGGGGAGCGGCAGACAAGATGGGGAGAGAGGGGGAACACAAACACAACATTTGAGAGCAGGGACATCGGGAGGACTTGGGGGGAGGTGGGAGAGGTATAAAACATGAACACTGCAAGGACTCTGGGGTGAATTACCGGGGGTAGAAAAGATCAAGGTTTTGGATGGGGGAAGATAAGAGATGGTGGTGAACAGCTGTTTTAAAGACCTGGAGGGAGGAGTGGGATTGAAGGGAGTGGGGGAGTTTGTTCCAGAGGCGGGAGAAAAGGGGAATGAAAGAGTGAAGGTGAGCAGAGAGCCTAGACTTTGGCAGTTTAACCACAAGAGGGTTGCAGGCAGATCTTGTGCGACCTGAAGGAATATTGGGGGGACAGAGCACAGAGAGAGCTGGGGGAGCAAGGCCGGAGAGGAGTCGGTAGAAGACAGAAAGACCACAATTGTGCAATAAAATGCACAATTTCTTTAACCTATTTTTGTGAAGTTTTGTTTGAGTAAATTGCAGACCCAGGTGGGCTTTGCTTTTTGAGATGCTTTTGAGATGCTTATTGGACACAGCTATAGCTTATAAAGCTATTCTTTTTAAAATTTATTTTATGACTAACTACTCAAAGGTTATTTATTATACAGAAGAAAATGGATATATGTGACAATTTATATTCATGTATTTTTGGTTTTCCTTAAAGAAAGAAATCTTCATTTTCCCATATGCAAGTGAATTCACTTGGTGATGTCTCCTTCTCTTGTTTTGGATGCTCAATCTGAAGTTCAGACATGACATCACTTTTTCTTTTTTTCTCGGTGCATTTGTCTCTAGGTTATCCCATTGTTCGTGGAAACTGCTTTGGAGCGGCTAACACGAGAGGTGAGCTCCAGTGAACTTCGAACAATGTGTCTTCAGGTCGTCATCGCTGCACTTTACTACAACCCTCCGCTTGTTATTGGCACACTGGAGGGCGTGCGGCCACCCAGCAGCACAGAATCAATTACAGGACACTTTGTTTCCTGCTGGATTGATGATACCGACTGCTTCCTGGGGTAATGAACTTGTCTCCTACCATTGCTTCTTGGTCTCTACTGACGATTTAGACTTGTCTTGTGTATACAATTTGGGACTTCCATTAAATCATTGTGAAGAATGCACATTAAGCTTTCTTGTAGGTTATACTGAAACGGTGTACAATTTTTTACCATCATTGTTTGTGCTTTGGAGTTTTCAAGCAGCATATTCAAAGCTGGGTCCATCATTTTAAACTGTTGTAGAATTACCGCACAATTGGAAACACCTTTAATTTGTACAAAACCTAACTTTCCTCTTCATTACTCTATTTATTACAAAGTAAAAATGAACAACTACTTTGGGTTTCGCCACCCTCAATTTCGCCACCGTGTCCCTCTATCCCATGTCTCCCTTCCGCACGTCCCCCACGTCCCACTCCTCCTCTTTGACCCCACCGCGCCTCTGCGGCCCCATTATGTCCCGCCCCTTCTCTGCACCCCCACATCCTGCCACTTCTCCTCCTCCTCCCCCTCCCCCAATCACTTCTCTACGCCCCACCCCCTCATCCCGCCACTTCTCTATGCCTCCCTCCCCTGCTCCCCCACATCCTGCCACTTGTCTGCACCCCCACGTCCCGCCACTTCTATGTGCACCTTTTGACGTCTACTTTTCAACAAACCTTTATGAGAATATGGAGAAAACTATTTAATAGTTTGGTCATAATGTCAAAGGGCAGAGTCACAGTAAGTAGAAATAGGCCTTATCCCGTCTGCCGCCGCGCTGCGTGAGATGGCAGGATTTTTTTCCCATTGCTTCCATGTTTCTTTATTTACCATTGAGCTTCAGTGTCTCTTTCCAGCTCGTAACATTTTTACCATTTGAGCTTTTGTCATCAAATTTTCAACCAACCTTTATTACGAGAATATGGAGAACACTAATTAATAAAATGCACAATTTCTTTAACCTATTTTTGTGAAGTTCTGTTTGAGTAAATTGCAGACCCAGGTGGGCTTTGCTTTTTGAGATGCTTTTGAGTTAATTCTGTTATCGCTCTTACACAAGCTTCGACTTTGTACACAAAAAACTTTTTTATTTACATTTGGGATAGACAAAATTTCAGGTTTGGATGACTGAGCTTTTGAGGTATCGTGCAAACAAAGAATCAACAAAGAATCAATCGACAAACAATCATGCCGCCATCCGCCATCGACAAAGAACTGATTGACATAATGAGACTTCCTGTTCAAAGTTTTACTGATTAAGTGATGACTTTAATCGTTATTGATCTTTAATACCTCCTCAATAGTTTGTCACCTCTTTAATAGTTTGATAGACTTTAATAGTTCCTCACTTCTTTAAGAATAGTCCTCTTTAAGAGCAACCCAGGTGGTGTAATGGTTAGACTGTTAGAGCGTCGGCTCTGAGTCTGGGAGGTCGGTGCTTCAAATTCTGGTCGAGTTCGAAACTCTACGAAGAAACTCTATGGAAGACTTTAAAAATGGTATGTGTTGCTTCTTTGCTTGATGCTCATCATTTAAAAAGGATAGAGCACGGACAGACAACTATAAGATGGTTATCGTGCAGGCTTTGATGGGCCTAATGGTCTCCTATTCCGAAGTTCCATGTAACCCTCTGTCAGTGTGGTGGGGCTTTGGACATTGTTAGTAACATGCAAAAGGGGTTTGAGATACCCCACCACACTAACGGAGCGTTAAATGGAACTCTTATTTATTCTTTTTTTTTTTTTTTTTTTTTTTTGTTCTTATAATTTGGTTCCACTCTCAACCAAACTCTGGTTGTAACCAAGGATTCTCCGAAGAGACTTTGTTCTAAAGGAGTTGAGTCTCATTCTCTGGCCCTTGTTGAGGGTCCAAGTCTCGCATCCGAAGAGCAAGACTGGAAGCACCAAGGACTTAGACTCTGACTTTCGTCCTCCTGCATAGATACTGACAGTGCCACACAGCATAGATACTGACAGATCCAGTGAATCCATGACTCTCCAGGCCCGACACAGATGTCTAGCAATCTCTGGCTCACAACATGCGGAGACATAAATAACACTGCCAAGGTAAATGAATCTATGTGACCTCAACATCTTCGCCACAAACTGGCACAGACAAGACAGCAGCATTCAAGATGTCATTGAATGCCTGTATCTTGGTTTTCACCCAGGAAATCCGTAATCCCAGCGGCTCCGCCTCCTCATTCAGTGCCTGGAGGGCCCCCGTAAGAATATACAGCGTCTCCACAAAGATGACTGCATCATCTGCGAAATCAAGGTCGGAGATCTTGACACTCCCAAATGATGCACCGCAACCTGACCTCTCCGACATCCTCCCCAGAATCCAGTCCATACAAGCGCTGAAGGGTGTGGTAGCCAGTACACACCCCTGCCGAACTCCAGTAACAACTGGAAATAAGTTAGAGATGGAGCCACCACACCTCACAGCACTCTCAGTACCACAGTATAGTTCAGAGATCAGATTGATCAGCATTGGTGACACCCCACAAAGACCAAGAATCCTGCAGAGGGCATCCCGATTCACCGAATCGAACACTTTGCGGAGATCAACATAGGCTGCAAGCAGTCCCTGGCGAAACTCTCGCTTGGGTTCGGTGAGGACCTGAAGCGCGAGGATACGGTCAATCGTTGACCTCTTTGGTGTAAAGCCCAACTGCTCTGGTCGCTGGTGCTCGAGCAGATGGCGGGGAACCCTCAAGAATGATCCAAGCAAAGACCTTGCCCGGCACTGAGAGTAGCGTCACCCCCCGGTAGTTGTTGCAGTACTGGTGATCACCCTTCCCTTTCCAGATGGGGACAACAAGGCCCCTCTTCCAGTCAGTTGGGATGATGCCTGTGCTCCAAACGGAGCATACAACTGCATGCAACGACTCGAGTACAGCATTTCCACCAGCCTTGAGAAGCTCAACATGGATTCCACAAATCCCAGGAGATTTGCCCACTTTCAGCCGGTTCACCACTGCCTGTGTTTCCACAAGTGAAGGTGGTTCACAGTTAATTGGGGGGTTCAGCATTTTGGATAGCAACACCCTTGATATCCAATTCAACAGCCGTTGGGTCAACCTGGTACAGCCGCTCAAAGTAACCGGCCCAGCAGGCCTTCACTTCAGACTCCTCTGTCAAGAGGCCACCATCCTCTGCTCTAACTTCAGTACACCTAGGGACAGGCTTCGAGGAACGCAATGCACAGATTCCTCTGTAAGCAGGACGAGAATTACATGTCCACAAGTAATGCTCTACCCTGTCACAGATTCCTCGCACATCGGCCTCCTTGTCTGCCCTCAGCGAGCGGACAGTTTTACGCCTCAACTCCCGGAACTGTTCAGCTCTGCCATCGGGCCTGGCTCTGCGACTCTGGTTGATGGTATCAAGCGTCTCCTGAGACAAAGTTCTTCTTCGCCTGACGGTGGGTTCCAAGACAGCCACTGGCAACATCAAGCATGATGGTCTTGAAGGCACTCCACAACTCCTCAGGATCCACTGAAGCATCTAGATCCCCCCCCAAAACCCCACTCAACCTGCTCACAAACTCCTCGGCTACACTTTCCTCCTTGAGCTTGCCCACATCCAGCCGAGGCTGGGATGGTAGCATTCTCGTGGATTTGAGCTGCAACTTCAGAGTTGCTAAAACAAGCCTGTGGTCAGTGTTCAGGAACTGAGCACTCCGGTAGACCCTGAAGTTCCGGAACATCCGCCATTGACCATCAATGAGCACATGGTCGATCTCCTTCGCCACACCACCAGCATTGGAATACCAAGTCCAGCGATGAGGCTGTGGGTGCTGAAACCATGAGTCAGCTACCCTAAGCCCATGACTTCTTTCAAAGCCGAGGAACTTGGTGCTATTCTGGTTCACAGTCACAGATCCATGGGGATCAACACGTGCCTCATAACCATCCTTGTCAGTGCCAGTTGATGCATTGAAATCCGCCAAGACTAGAAGAGTATCTCTCCTGGGGCACTGATTAACCACAGACTCGAGCTTGGCATAGAATGCCTCCTTCACAGTGATATCACTTTCCTCAGTCAGAGCATATACAGAGATCAGGGAAATGACACCCAAAGAGTGACGAATCCTCAGTCTTATAATACGCTCGTTGACCGGTGTTACCTCGACTATCATTAGTCAGCTTATTGGACACAGCTATAGCAACTCCCTGGGCATGGTAACCGTCAGTGACCAGACCAGTAGTAGATGTAACCACCCACCATGATCTCACCACTATCCGGCCTCCAAACCTCAAAGTTCTGCAACACTGATGTTCAAACGCTGGAGCTCAGATGATAATAGAGACAGGTGATCATCCTCTCTTAGAGTAAGAATGTTCTCGGCACCCACCTGAAGGGACTGCCTCAGGTTAACCCAAGGAGACCGTCGTTTGGTGGGCGACGCCTCAGCACCACCCCGACGCACACCTCCACAACTCAACCCAGGAAAGTTACCCGATGCGTTTCCTCCTATTATCAAAGAATGGGGGTCCTGAAGGCTTTGCCCCAATCCCGTCATCTGGTAAGCTGCCCTGTGAAGGGCAGCTGCATAGGAGGTGTGGGTTTTTTTTTTTTAGTTGTGTTATTTGTGCGTGTTGCAAAATTACATGTTTTTATGGTGGCTGGAGTACAAATCTTGCCACCAACCTCCGAGAAAATGGTAACCCGACTGCAGTTGGATGTCCGCAGACGCAGTTGGGCACCAGATATGGATGGCCGTTGGCTCACAGTGAGCTCCTTCGCCCTTTGACAGGTCTTGTTTTGGCCCTGCTAGGTGTCCACATCCAAACACCCCCTGGGGCGACTACACCAGTTGAAAAAAAAACCTTTTTCCTACCCCCAAGAAAATGTGTGACTACTCTTTGTCTGGCTCCTACCCATTGACCTGCCTGGCTAGGTAAGACCTACCAAATGCAAAGCTCCCGCCCATATAGCCCAAAGGGTCACAGGAGCACACAAGCCTCCCCACAACGATCAAAGTGGTAGTCACAATCGGGGAGACAGAAGTAAGCAAGTAAACAAATCTGTTCTTAATTGTGCTCGTTCACAAGACCCTATATAACTTTGGCTGAAGCTTCCCTGTTTTGATGATTTATTTGAACTCTGCAAAGCTTTTGCTCTTGGAAAAATAAAGCAATTATTTCTGGTCCTTTCTTTTGAAAGACAGTATAACTTAGGTCGGTCAATGCTTGTTTGTACATGCTCTTGTAAGGTAAAAACGCTTGCCTACCTAAGTTATACTGGTTGGAACCAGTATACGTATAAGTTGTAAACGTAAACGCCAGGAACGTATAAGTTGTAAAGTTTTGTTCTCACAGCAGCACCATTGTATTAGAAGGGAATTTGCATGTCACTCGGTTTCTCGCTGGATTCCCTGCTATCTGTTCATCCTTACAAATCATGTATCTATCTGATGCACTCCAAAACTACCAACCAAATATGTGCATAATGTGTGCTGGCTGTCTGCATGAAAAAAAACACGATGTTTCTCTGACAAACAAGAAAGTTATCCAGTTGGGGTGAAAGTTTTTGTGTGCACTGTGTGTGACAAATACCTGAGAGGATCATCGGATAATTGATTGCATTCACTGTACTAAAACAATGTTTGACGTACTGTGAAACAGGGTACTGTGAAACCCGACATTCGTAGACCCTGCGTATTCACTGTTAATAAAATGTGACCGGATTCTACATTCACGGTCCTATGCTTCATGTACAGTATTCGTGTTTGTGCAGGCAAAATGGATTCTTGCATAATTTGTCACAGATTTTTGATCAGGAACCTTGAGTGATTATCTCGTTATATATCTGTTGTTTAGTTTTAAGTTTTATGATTCCTTTAGTACGTACACGATTAAAGTGTGATCCCCAAAGCACGTCTCCATACTGGAAATACCGTAGCTGCCGTTTTGGCTGATTGGAATTTAAGCTTGAGGGAAGATGCGGTAGTTTTTGGTCTTATGAGTCCTTTAGTCTGCACATGATTAAAGTGTGATTCTCAAAGCACTTATTGATTCCAGAAATAGTTGCTGTTTTAACCGCTCGGAATCCAAGCCTGAAGGAAGACATGACGCTCCGCATTATCTTACGACTATAGACATTACGTTTAAATTGCATAGTTTTAAACTTCCCGGCATCACAGTCCTTGTTAGAATTTCATTTTATGAAATTGCCCACATCCAGCCGAGGAATGCTGAAACCTCATGTAGCATGAACCGCCAGGAACCTATCCCCTTTTTTCCCATTGAAACATTGCCATGACATTCGTGGCATTTGCCAGGAACGTATACCCCGCAAATGTTGGGGCTCTGCAGTATTTCCTTTGCAATTGATTCGCTCTGAATTCGGAGGATGTGAGGCTTGGTATTTTGGCAGCAGGACAAATATCTTGCCTATTTTGGCAACCTGCACCATCAATCATTATCTTCTGACAAGCAGCTTGGTGAAATTTTATCAAACTTTTTGGACAAGCTGTACATTTGTCTTTAGTGTTTACGGTCACCATTGTCAGATTGTGTGCAGGGCTTAATGAAAGTCTAAGATCTATGGATTACAAACGACTGCCATTATTGCCTTCTTTCCACAGGATTCATGACCGAAAACTGTGTGTTCTTGGACTGTGCGTACTTATGGAGATGCAGCAACGGCCAGAGCCAGTAACACGTGCAGCATGTCAGTTGGTGCCGGCACTGTTGCTGCTGCTACAAGGCCTTCGTCGAGCATATGCAAGCCGGTCTGAGGGTGAGGAAGAAAGTGATGATGAGGAAGAGGATGATGATGAAGTGGACATCGCTAACGGTAAGATTGTAGAAAAATGAAGCCATCTCATGCTGACGGGTAGCCTCTTCCAGATATGAAGCATCTGGTTATCATGAATAATTTCTCGGAGAGAGAGAGACAGAGACAGAGACAGAGAGAGAAAGAGAAAGAGAAAGAGAAAGAGAGAGAGAGTGAGAGTGAGTCCATTGCACAGTATATAGCGAACGACTTTTGTTTTTAGACAACCTTGTTTGCTCCATGTGACAGAGGACCCATGCCTCTGAACCCTGAGCCAAGATGGCAGTGGAAACAGCCAGACCCCAATGAGCTGGTCTATCCCAAACGATATACACAAACATAAATACCTAATTTCAGAACTACCCTGATCTGTCACCAAAAAATATTCTATAAGACTATGGCAAACGTTTCACAGCCTGTGAAATAGAGTTCAGAAATGCATATCTTGTTCTTGTGTACGGACTTGATCAGAAAGTCCCTTTAACTCTATGCTGCCTACGCACAGATTGTTGGTACTGCATAATGTTTGAGTTGAATTTTATATACGTCGCCTCATTCATCTTCACATACCAAGGAATTATACGTGAATGGGAAGCTATACAAGGTCTTTCCATTGCAGAGATTGTGCAACAACTTCTCAAAAAACCTTTTGTTTTCATCTTTTATTGGCTCTGGTATACTAAAAAGAAATGATTCCTGTATCCGCTTGTGTGTTGTAACAATGGAATGCTCTGCATGCCATCAATTTTCCTGCAAAATGGGCATTCGATAAATTCAGATACCAAAATGCACCATGCCCTCCGCATCCTCATATTGTCGAATTTACTTTTTCTCAAATGAAAAATACGATTCCAAAATGCATCATTCTACACTCGGTCATTCTACCAGCTGACCTCTTGATCACGATGAATTCTGTCAAAGAGCAGGTCAATATGGTGCAACGTTAATAAAATTGTTGTTTGAAAAAAGAAAGAGATAAATACAACAAGAACGCGTTAAGGGTTAGAGGTTAGAGGGGTTAGAAAACAGTATGGAAGGAAAAATGGGTTAGAGGGGTTAGAAAACAGTATGGAAGGAAAAATTGGGGAAATGGCACAGCAGCTGGGGGAACGAATTGATGGCATAGAAGGGAGAGTGCAAAACCAAATTACGGACAGACTGGGGAAATTTGAGGGTAAAGTAGAAACTCAAATGGGGGATGATGGGGAGACCGCAGGTGCACAGGTGGATAGGGAATGCCTGCAGGTAAACGTGGAGTGTCCACAGGTGAGCGGGGAAGGAAATTTGGAATGTGAGAGTTGTAATGGGGAATGTTTCCCACATTCTGGCCTGGTTGTTTATCGGGACCGTGTGGATGTCACAACACCCCAACCGGGGGATGAATTTGGAATTGTGCAGCACCAGGGCGGTGGTGCGGAGCAAGAGGGGGTAGAGTTTTTGGGGGTCCGTGCGATAGAGCCGGACCGGGTATTTATTGGGGATATTGATCAAAGCCTGGCGGGGCCAGGAATGATTTGTAATGAGGATGATTTGATACAGCGGCTGGAGACCTGTGACAGTCCCATGGAGGTAGAGCTTGTTCAGGCCCAAAGGAGCCTGGGTGAGGAGGTGAGTTGGTCCGAGGAGGTGGTTGGAATGACCGAGGGGACGCTCACTGTACACTGCTATTTGGAAACAGAGGCTCCAAAATTGGACAACCAGTTGGGGGAGTGTGTTGGCTCCGGGCTGGATTTGGATCTTGGAGGATCGGGAGATAGAGCTTCTGGAGATTTGGTCCCTGTAGGGAATTTGGATCAACTGCAGGGAGGGGCAGAACAACCGGTGGTAGAGGTTGTTCCCTGCAGCTGCGGTTTGGCAGTGGGAATGAAAATTTGTAAAAGAAAATTTAAAATAAAATTACAATGGGAAATTGATTTGGAGCAGCCATGGTGGGGATTGGTCCCCGGGCTGCGGGATCTGGACATGGCGAGGTCATGGGTGATGGCCTCGGGCCAAAGTTGCCCCTTTCAAAATTTGGGTATGCCAGCCAGCTGGGGGGCTGTGATGGCGAGATTTGGACGTGGGGTCCAGCCTTGGGTGTCGAGGTACGAGCTGGGTCCCACGGGGGGTCTGGTGGAGTGTGGCGTCCCTTGTCCATCGGGGCGCCGTCCGAGCTGGTGGCTCGGGCCGGCAGGGTCACCGGACCCTGGTGGGGGTTAAGACCTCCAGGGAGGTCCGAGGTGGTTTCTCAAGCCTGGGATGGCAAATATTGAGGACCACTAGGGGGAGATGTTGTGGGTCGCGCTTTGGTGGTGGCACCGCAGATGGCCAGCTTGGGCCTGATGTAGTGATCACCCGGGCATGCGACCTGACACCCTCTCCCTGAGACTCTGGGACAACCAGCATGTGGTGACCTGGCATGGTGGTTGGTCTATGGACGCGGGTCAAACCGAATGGACAGGGATGGAGATAGCCTGCCGGACAACCATTGGGGCATCTGTGGAACGTGATGGTGTGAGTGACCTTCCACAGATGCTCCGTTATGATTTATGGACTCTCGGGTTGGGAAGAGAGCCATGGGGATGTGAATCGGGAGATGTGTAACGAGCCGAGCATATGGGCCATGCTCGGCTGGCATGTGTATGGCAAAGCATCCTTCTTTGGTGAGGTTAGTGAAATGTGATAAATGTTTAGCATGGGTAATCTGTGGGTTAGATGCAAATTTAAGGGTGGATTTTGAAATGCCATGGTGGACACTGTACAGTGACGCCATTATAGATCCAGGTGTGTAGACCAAAGTGTTGGAGGCTGTGATAAAATTAATAGGGTAGCAAGACACAGCTTTCAACTGGTTGCGGGGGCAACTGTGCTGATATTTGGGACGCGGGATGATGGGGATGTAGTTGTGTAGCCTGAGGGTCAACGTGGTGCTGTGCGTGTCCGAGGTGTGTGGACCATGTCTTCTGGGTGGGTCTCCTGGTGGAGCATGGCTGTTGACTGGACCTTGGTGTGGTCAAGTGTGGGTGAGCACTGGGGGGCTGCAGTTCTGTAGTCGGACTGGGGGATGATGGGGAGGTGCAGGGGACGTGGCTGTAGGGATGCCACGCACTGCGACCGTGCCCCCCAGGGCCGAGGTTGTGTGTGCGGTAGTGTGTGTTGTGGCAGCAAGTGCTCACCACATTGGCCAGCTGGGGCTGCTGCAGCTGTGTTCCTCGCAGGGGGGCCGAAGGATGGATGGTGGGTCGCGCCCTTATGGACACTCATGGGCCATGTTGGCGTTTTGACTGCTCACCTTGTCCCGGTGACCCTTGCACGGTAGAGGTGCAGAGCTGTCGTGGCCACAGGTAGTTGTGTAGTGATGATCACCGTTGGATGCGGATCCACATACCTGCCAGTGTAGTGGGGACAAAAGAGAAATTTGGAAGTATTTGGTAGGCCCAATGTGAAATTTTGGGATTGTGAAGGGTGGATGATACCCTTGAACCTGACCAACCTGCAACTACCTGCACTTGAGGTGAGTGTTTTAAGGAGTACTGTCCCAGGCTTCAGGATTTGCTTTGGGAAATTGGGGACATGTAATTTGGAGTTGGGAGGTGAGAGCGAGTGATGACATGGCCGGTGAGGGGATGGAATGGGAGCCACAGTGTCTTGTGGGTGGCGTATGTTTTTGTGTTGTGGTTAGGTGTTTTGATGTGGTCGTGAGAGTGGAACCTGGAGAGTGAGTGATGATTATTGGAGATAATGAGGGGCGATAATTGTGCTTTTTGGAAATGTGCTCATGGAAATGTGTAAGGATTCAATGATTCGAACTGTGAATGGGATTTCACATTGGCAGGCCATGGCAAGCCTTGTAACACCTTTTACACCATCTATGAATTGTACTGAATTGTGCTGAGTTGTGTGGAGAATTGAATGGCAGCGGGGGAGGAAGTGTGTTTTGGGGTCTTGTGGGTGGGGAAGGTGTGTGTGTCCGCAGGTACAGAGCAAGCTCTGAGGAGCGATGCCTGCGGGCCCCCCTCTGCGGCAATTACCCCTGGCAGCCGGTGGTAACTGGAAATTGGAGCTCGTCGGTGGAGGGTCTGGTTGGGCGCCGCGGGGTGAGGAAGTCCCCCGGTGACCCGTGTTGCTGCGCGAAAGCAGGAGGCAAAGGAGCCTGGTGTGTGTGGAGACCCTCACCGGCGAGGTAACGGCGGAAAGGGGCTGTTGGGCTGTCATGGGGCCAAGAGGTAAAGGGGGGGGGGCAATGAACTTGTAAGTCGGTTGACTTGTTTTTGGGACTGCGGGCACCACAGCCTGATGCGCCCCCACCATCTTTTTGTGCGGTACCTCCCCGCTGCCTAGTTGAGGAATGCACACACACGTGAATGACATCAATGCCATGGTCCTGCAGGGGGGTGTATTGAAGAAGAACCTTATTGATTTTTGAAATGCCTTGATGACCTATGGAATGAGAATGAGTGGTTAAGGGGTCTGTGTTGCATGAATGTGGGCGAAATCCACCGAGCCGTGTCACTCACCTGTAACATCTGGACAGGGCCCGTGGAAATTTAGGGGGATGCATTGGGGATGGCCCCGCAGGTAAGGTTGAGTCTTGTGGCATCCACCGGGGGACGCGGTCTGTAGACCGGGGTATGTACAAAGGTTAGAGTTTTGAGTTTTGGAAAGATGGTTAAGTTTTGTGGTTAAGTTAGTGTTGTGTGTTGTTGTTTCCTCCCTCCACAGGAACAACGAAGAAGATGTACATACTTGCATGATGGTTAAGGGGTTCAGCATGTTAAGGAAGTGTAGGTAGGTAGTCCGACTCACTTCCCACAGCCCTTCCTGATTTATTTCATAGGTTAATTAAGTGTGTGACAGTAAGTGTTAAGGCTGGAATGGTAGCGCCTGCGGTGAACCTTGCAGGAGCTACGGTTCCAGGGGGGGGGCTGTGTTATGAATTTGGTAGAGCAACATCTAGAGCTAGGTAGATCTGAATAGGTAGGTATTCGGCTGTCGTGACAGGGACTCTACATGTAATAAGTTATTGATGTCTAGGCGTTTGTCGGGGTAAGATGTATGGTTGTGGACCTACCTGGAGGTTCGAGTGTTAAATAGTGAGGGATTAAAGGTAACGCCCCTGTGAGTCTCACCTAGTAGTCAAACCTTTGTCCATTATGGCACTGCAAACCACATAAACATTAGTTAGGTCCTTAGCGCAACATTAAATAATTCCCTTTCCCTGACAAGGACTTCGTAATAGATAGACAGGAAACCAGGCCAAAAACACCGCCACGGTTGGCCGCCGCCGTTCGCACCTCAAAGGCCTACCAACCTCGCTGGCACGTGTTACACCAGGACCGCGGGGTCACGGACGGGAGATGTCAGGAGTCGCATGCCGCAGAGGGCGTGACCTGGGCGAGTTGGGAGGCTATGATTGGCTGAGGAGTGCGCCAATGTGACGTCATCGGCCACCAATATAGGCGACGGTCGGACGCCATTTCGGCAGTTGAGTTGAGTTCGGGCAGACGCAGGCAGGCACCAGAGAGTTGAGCGGTGGTGGAGAGTTGGAGAGGACACGCCATTCCAGTCGCAGTTCGAGTGCAGTTCGGGTTGTAGGGAGTCGCAGGAGACACACGAGAGCACACCCAGTTGGCACTGAGCAGTTCGTTGGCACTTGGCTGCCAGCACTCCCGCGTCGAGTCGAGTGGAGTTGAAAGGAGTCCTTCCTGTCCCTGGTCAAGTGGAGCCGCTGGCTCCTGCGTCGGACGCGTGGTGCTTGGAGCGAGGGGCCTCGTGGTGTGCGATCGGGCCGGAAGGAGCGGTGCTGGACACCAACAATACAAGACGACAAAGACAGATAAGCCCGATCTCCGCGTATATTTTGAACGACGGGACGTGTTATTTTCGTGATTAATCTCCCTCGTTTGTGTTTGCTGTCAGTCGTGTGGGGACGTCCCGATTTAGGTTTATTAGAGTTATTAGATTTACCGGCGGGCTTTTTCACTGGCTTTACTTTTCCTAATAAACCCTTATATTACTTTTTGTACATAATATCTGAACGCAGTTTTCCTGGGTGTTTGATTTTAATAGATAAGGTTGCGGAGCCTTCGCTGCGTCCCGCCATTCCGCGCGTTGGTGTTGAACTTGAGTCCGCCATTGAGTGTTCGCCTCGGGAGTTAAAGTCTCGCAAATCGGTCATCCGTAACTGTGGTGTTAATCACGGTTACGCGACAGTATGAATCAGAGGTTCATTGTATGCATCTTTATTTGTTTACTTACTTATTAAACAATACCCCCTGCCACCTTCTCTCCCACCATCCCTCCCTTCTTTTCATATAGAGGAGCTTGCCAGTGACGAAGATGAGATTAATGAGACAGATCGGCAGTATCTGGAAATGCTGGCCAGAGAAGCCGGGGAAGATAATGAGGAAGATTATGATGATGCAGACTATGAAGAAGATGAATCTCCTCTGGAAGAATACACTACTCCAATTGACAGTGAGGACTCTGGTATTGATGAATATCAGATGTTCAAAGCTGTGTTGCAAGGTCAGTAATTTCTTCCTTCATTGGTTATAGTTTGAACTGTATAGTTAAAAGTCAAAATGCAAAATGAAACTCCCAGGGCCTAAAGAATGCATCTTCATTTTGGGGACAAAGTTTTGCTGTTTATCATATTTAAGCACAGAGCCTTTTTGAATGGTCTTTCTCATTTTTTAGTCAGTCATTTTTTTTAGATTATGAATTGTACCTGGAACAGTTTCTACCTCATTTGTTGTGACATTTCCTGGTATCTTTAAACTACTCAGAGGTGTTTCTTTTTTTATTATCTTTCTCTCAACTCGCTCTGACTATTGTACGAGGTTAGTTTTCTTCAGCTTACAAAATTACGTCTTTTTTATTTATTGGTGCTTTAGCATTTTCATTCTACTTGGTTTATGGCAAAGTAAATTGGTGTTGTTACTTCAATTAAAAAGTATTCTTTTTTCATGTCTTAGCAGATAAAGTTGCCTTAGGCATTATGCTTTCGGGTTGGCCGGCTGTCCATCTGTGATAAGTTTTCGTTTCTGCGATAACTTAAGAATGGCTGAAGGGATCCAAGTCAAACTAGGTACAAGTATGTATAATGATGCAAAGACAAACTTATTGGATTTTGGCGTCAAAGGTCAGAGGTCATGTCAGATAAAAATGTGATACTTGAGAACAGCTCAAAAGGATTTAAGTCAAACTTGGTACAAGTATTATAATGATGTAATAATGTGGGCGGAGACGTATCGGTCAACGTTGTGACCTCGAATTGTGCCATAGCTTGCGTGATTCTTCACCATTCAGAGATGGGGCAAAAATATATGCAACACAACATAACAACAGGCATTTTAAGGCCATTTTCCCTGCTAGAGCGGGGGTTAGCCTTGCGGTCCCCATGACAATCCTCTCCATTTGCCCTATTTTCTGCATCTCTCCTTGTTTAACCCCCTTATCCGCATTTCTTCTTCGACCATCTTTAGCCAAGTCTTTCTCGGTCTTCCCCGTCCTCTACTTCCTTCTACATTCATTTCCATCACTCTTCTCAACCAGTCACTTTCATCCTTCCTCATCATCATCATCATTTCATCCTTCCTCAACACATGACCAAACCAAACCAAATGGGGCCAATATATATATTATATATATATATATATAATGGGGCCAACTGTAATTTTACTGTCCGTAATCCCAGTCGTAATTTAACTTTTGTTTTTGTGAAAAAAATTTTTGGCTAATGTGCAAAATAAAGAGATACTTCTGGAAAAGGTACATACGTTCAACACAGTACTGTCCATGAATTGAGTTCGATATCAGTTTACATCACTTTCAAGGATCAAATTATTTGTTTCGAAATGTCAAATGTGGTTTTTGTTTCTTTTAAAGGTCACATTAACAAAATCTAGAATAATTTCAACATAATTCCAATGAACTTTTGTTTCTAAGACATCTTGAAAAGTAAGTTCACCCCCACAAAAAAAAGATTCCATATTAAATGCCAAGTCTGTGTGTGTGTGTGTGTGTATATGTGTGTGTATGTATATATATATATATATATATATATATATATATATATATATATATATATATATATATATATATATATATATATATATATATATATATATATATACACATACATACATACATACATCTATCTATCTATCTATCTATCTATCTATCTATCTATCTATCTATCTATCTATCTATCTATCTATCTATCTATCTATCTATCTATCTATCTATCTATCTATCTATCTATCTATCTATCTATCTATCTATCTATCTATCTATCTATCTCTATATAATAATGCATTTATTTTATATAGCGCTTTTCAGGAAGCCCAAAGACGCTTTGACAGAGTGCAAAACATAATGCATAGCAAAACATAAAGACAATTGCAAAAAAAGAAGAATCAATAGGGAAATATTCAAAGCACAAAGGAGGGAGAAGGAGAGGAGATAGTCAGGGGTTAGATGCTGTGGGTTAAATGTTGAATGCAGTGTTGAACAGGTGGGTCTTGAGTGATGTTTTGAATGTGGTGAGTGAGGAGGAGTCTCTGATGGTGTGAGGTAGCGAGTTCCAGAGGGTGGGAGCAGCGATGGAGAAGGCCCTGTCCCCCCAGGATCTAAATTTGGTCCGGATGGGGGGGGGGTCAGGAGGTTGGTACCAGCAGAGCGGAGGTTGCGGGTGGGAGTGTGTCTGGAGAGGAGGTCAGCCAGGTAGGATGGGGCCAGGTTATGGAGGGCTTTGTAGGTCAAGAGGAGGATTTTGTACTGGATTCTCTGGGAGATGGGGAGCCAGTGAAGCTTGTAAAGGACGGGGGTGATGTGGTCACGGGTCCGGGAATGGGTGAGTAGACGGGCAGCGGAGTTCTGAATGTATTGGAGTTTATTGGTGATTGTTGAGGGTGAACCATAAAGGAGGCTATTGCAGTAGTCCAGACGGGAAGTGATGAAGGCGTGGATGAGGGTTACTGCAGCCACGGAGGAGAGGGATGGACGGAGACGGGCGATGTTTTTCAGGTGAAAGAAGGCTGTCTTTGTGATCTGTTTAGTGTATTTGTCGAAGGAGAGGGTTTGGTCAAAGATGATGCCAAGATTCCGGATGTGAGGGGAGGTGGATACTGGGAAACCGTCGATGTTGAGGGCAAAGTTATGGGTGGACTTGGTGAGCGTTTTTGGGCCAATGATGATTATTTCAGATTTATCACAGTTAAGTTTGAGGAAGTTGATTTGAAGCCAGGATTTTATTTCAGTGATGCAGTTTGTCAGGATAGAGTGGGTGGCGGTGGAGATGGACTTGGTGGAGATGAAAAGCTGGATGTCATCGGCGAAGCAGTGGAATTGGAGACCATGACGGCGGATTAAGTGACCGAGGGGGGACAGGTAAAGGATGAAGAGGAGGGGGCCAAGAACTGAACCTTGGGGGACACCTTGGGGGAGGGGAGCAGTGGGGGATTTGCAGTTATTGATGGAGATGAACTGACGTCTGTCAGAGAGGTATGATTTAATCCAAGAGAGGGCAGTGCCGGTAATGTTAAAGGTGGTTTCAAGTCGGGTGAGGAGGATGGTGTGATCGAATGTATATATATATATATATATATATATATATATATATATATAATGTATATATATATTGTTGCGAATATGGAATTTGGCCTCCATATCCGCTTGTAAATATTCCCCTATTTTCTCCAATACTCCCCAACTTTCCCCGATCCCCCATTCCCTAGTCCCATTGCATGTAAATAACAATCAGTAGAGCCGACCTTCCCCTTATTCCCCCATTAAATGTCGTGCCCAGGTCCACCGCACCACACGTAGACAACTTTCGGACATCTTCCTAGTTATTCTTAATCTATAATAATAATAATAATGCATTTATTTTATATAGCGCTTTTCAGGAAGCCCAAAGACGCTTTGACAGAGTGCAAAACATAACGCATAGCAAAACATAAAGACAATTGCAAAAAAAGAAGAATCAATAGGGAAATATTCAAAGCACAAAGGAGGGAGAAGGAGAGGAGATAGTCAGGGGTTAGATGCTGTGGGTTAAATGTTGAATGCAGTGTTGAACAGGTGGGTCTTGAGTGATGTTTTGAATGTGGTGAGTGAGGAGGAGTCTCTGATGGTGTGAGGTAGCGAGTTCCAGAGGGTGGGAGCAGCGATGGAGAAGGCCCTGTCCCCCCAGGATCTAAATTTGGTCCGGATGGGGGGGGTCAGGAGGTTGGTACCAGCAGAGCGGAGGTTGCGGGTGGGAGTGTGTCTGGAGAGGAGGTCAGCCAGGTAGGATGGGGCCAGGTTATGGAGGGCTTTGTAGGTCAAGAGGAGGATTTTGTACTGGATTCTCTGGGAGATGGGGAGCCAGTGAAGCTTGTAAAGGACGGGGGTGATGTGGTCACGGGTCCGGGAATGGGTGAGTAGACGGGCAGCGGAGTTCTGAATGTATTGGAGTTTATTGGTGATTGTTGAGGGTGAACCATAAAGGAGGCTATTGCAGTAGTCCAGACGGGAAGTGATGAAGGCGTGGATGAGGGTTTCTGCAGCCACAGAGGAGCGGGATGGACGGAGACGGGCGATGTTTTTCAGGTGGAAGAAGGCTGTCTTTGTGATCTGTTTAGTGTATTTGTCGAAGGAGAGGGTTTGGTCAAAGATGATGCCAAGATTCCGGATGTGAGGGGAGGTGGACACTGGGAAACCGTCGATGTTGAGGGCAAAGTTATGGGTGGACTTGGTGAGCGTTTTTGGGCCAATGATGATTATTTCAGATTTATCACAGTTAAGTTTGAGGAAGTTGATTTGAAGCCAGGATTTTATTTCAGTGATGCAGTTTGTCAGGATAGAGTGGGTGGCGGTGGAGATGGACTTGGTGGAGATGAAAAGCTGGATGTCATCGGCGAAGCAGTGGAATTGGAGACCATGACGGCGGATTAAGTGACCGAGGGGGGACAGGTAAAGGATAAAGAGGAGGGGGCCAAGAACTGAACCTTGGGGGACACCTTGGGGGAGGGGAGCAGTGGGGGATTTGCAGTTATTGATGGAGATGAACTGACGTCTGTCAGAGAGGTATGATTTAATCCAAGAGAGGGCAGTGCCGGTAATGTTAAAGGTGGTTTCAAGTCGGGTGAGGAGGATGGTGTGATCGATGGTGTCAAAGGCAGCGCTGAGGTCGAGGAGGATGAGAATGTTGAGGTTGCCAGCATCAGAGGAGAGGAGAAGGTCGTTGGTGATTTTGAGGAGAGCAGTTTCAGTACTGTGGTTGGACCGGAATCCGGATTGGAATGTTTCATACAGGTTATTGGCAGAGAGGTGATGCTTGAGTTGAGTGGCTACAGCGCGTTCCAAAACCTTTGACAGAAAGGGTAGGTTGGAGATGGGTCTGAAGTTATTTAGGGTGTCAGGGTTTAGTCCAGGTTTTTTCAGAATGGGGGTAACAGCAGCAATTTTGAGGGATGGTGGGACGATGCCTGTAGACAGGGAGGAGTTTATTGTTGCAATGATAAGTGGAGAAAGAGCAGGAAGGGAGGCCTTGACAAAGCTGGAGGGGATGGGGTCAAGAGTGCAGGTGGCAGTTTTCATTCCGATGAGGAGTTCAGAGAGGTCAGTAGGGGAGACTGGGGAGAATTGAGACAGGGGATGGCAGGATAAGGGGGGGCAGGTGGTTTGAGGGGGAGCGGGTGCGGCGGTGGTCAAGCTGTTGTAGATGTTTTCAATTTTGCGTTGGAAGAATGAAAGGAAGGAGATGCAGTTGTCTATTGTGAATGACTGGGTGGTGGTGTTCAGGGGGCTGAGGAGTTTGTTTATTGTAGAGAAGAGTGCTTTTGGGTTTCCGGAGCCAGAGTGGATAATTTGAGAGTAGTAGGCGGAGCGGGCGCGGGAGAGGGCATCTTTATAGTGTTGTATGTGGTCCTTGTAGGCCTGGGAGTGAACTGTGAGACCTGTTTTATTGCGGAGTCTTTCAAGTTGGCGAGCACGAGTTTTCATTAGGCGGAGCTCAGGGGTAAACCAGGGAGCAGAATGGGTGAAAGAAACTGTTTTGGTTTTTATAGGCGCAATTTGGTCAAGGCAGGAAGAGAGAGTGTGGTTGTAGTAGTCAGTGAGGTCAGAAGGGGTGTGGAGGTCAACGAAGGGAGAAGTGGACATTTTTTCAGAGAGGGTCGATGAGAATGAGGCAGGTGAAAAAGCGTTTAGCTTACGGAAGTTGATAGTGCGATAATGCCTTGGTGCTGGGGTGGGGATGTTGATGGTCAGAGTGATGGCTAGGTGGTCAGAGAGAGTGAGGTCGGAGCCAGAGAGATGGTGCAAAATTAGTCCAGTAGAGCAGACAAGGTCCAAAATGTGACCACGGTTATGGGTAGGAAAGTTGACATGTTGAGTGAGGTTAAAGCAGGTGAGTAAATCAGTGAAGTCAGTGGTTAGCGTGGAGTCAGTGGAGTCCATGTGGATATTGAAATCACCAAGGAGGAGGATTGAGGGGGAGAGGGAACATAGCTGGGTCAGAAAGTAGGAGAAGTCAGACAGGAATGATGGGTGTGGTTTGGGAGGGCGGTAGACAACAGCCATGACTGACTGTGTGTGACCAGAGAGTTTAAAAGCCAGGTGTTCAAATGATGGAGCAGATGAGATGGAGATGAGGTTGGTCTTGATGTCTTGTCGGTGAATAACGGCAATTCCACCACCTCGGCCCTCCGAGCGTGGTTTATTGATGTAAGAATATCCATTGGGTGTGGTGAGGTTGAGCGTGTAGTAGTCCAGTGGTTGTTGCCAGGTCTCAGTGAGACAGAGAAAGTCCAGTTTATTTTCCAGGATGTAGTCGTTCAGGATGAGGCATTTGTTGTTGAGGGACCGGGTATTGAACAGGGTGAGCTTGATGTTGTTTTGTACGGCGGGTATGAATCCAGGTGATTTGGCCAGGGTTCGCAGACAGGAGGTGCGATTTTGTGCGTTGTTGTGACCAGGTGTGTTGGGACGATGAGTGGGAGTGCGCTGAGCCGACCAGAGGATGGGGATGGAGTGACCTGATTGTAAATAAACAAACTTACGACCGGAGCCACGGTGAATGTACCTGGGTCGACGCAGGAGTCCATTCGATCTGATTGCAGAGATGCATGATGGGGTGGAGCGGGTTTTAAGCAGGAGAAGCCTTGCGGCAGAGTACCGCAGAGCCATGCCAGCAGGAGCGAAGGCAAAGCGAGCACGCGGCCAAGGGTGAGGAGGCGAAACAATCGACACAACCAACGGGAGTGGGCCCGAGGAAACAGCGATGGAGCCGAGCAGGTGAAGCCCGGAGCAGCAGAGCAGAGCCGGGACCGCGCAGAGGAAGACTCAATGGCCATAAATCCGCCACGACCACCAGGAAAGCAAGACACGGACAATGGTCCAGTCAGAGAAGCGGCGAGCAAACGACGCCAGCGTCCTCTCACGACCGGACCGGAAAACGATGTCAGTTAAGGCCTCGTTTCCATTAATTATGACTCTTCGTTGCACCAGAATGTGATTATATGGCATCAGTAGTGAGTTTAGGACCTTTCCCATACCTCCTCCCATCTTCTTCCCCAAACAACAACAATAACAACAACTACAACAACAACTACAACAACAATTACAACTACAACTACGACTACAACAACAGAGGGGCGGGGAGTGTGCGTCCTCACACCGGCTCGGTTACCCGCCATGACCATGCGCTCCACGGCGTTACCCCGAAGGGGCTGGCTGTCAGCTCCTCGTCAGGGGCGGAGCCAGTAACCCCCCCACGCACCCAATGAGAAGCAACGTGCCGATTCCATCTGGGGCGGAGCTAACGAGCCGAGGGCGTGTCACTCCCCGCCGGATATACGCGGCCCCGCGCCGGATGTGACGTGAGATGCGCCCCCAGCCTGGAGAGAGAAGTCGCCACCCCTCGAGCGCTGCAATACCTCCACCGCATCTCTTAAACTGGACCGTACGTGATCCTGCCCTGAGCACAGGTGCACCTGGAGCGATCGCTACCCGCTTTCCTGGCCATCAAACCCCGTGTGAGTGAGCCTTGTCCCGTTTATCTGTCGTCTGTTGGGGTTAATATAAGTGTGTTTAAGTGCCCACCTTCCTATGTTTCCCTCTTGTCCCTGTAATCTAAACCTTCCGCATTATTGTAATAACAACCTTTGAGAACCGTATCCCTGGTGTCGTGTCGTATTAATTCCAGCCGTGTGTCTTCTTTTTCCTTCATTGGTCTAGCATAGCGCGATTAGTCAACGTTCGGGCACAATCGGGTAACTTGTGCAGACGTGGTCATACCATAAAACCGCTCGGTAAATAACATCCAAGCCACGTCTGTAACAATTGGTGTCGAGGAGTGGAATTCGAACCCGGGACTAAATTTATTAGGCCCAAATTGGTAACAAGTAGAATCGATTCGGAGCGCGTTTCCCGCGCGAAATTATAACGGCGAAATTTCAATTTGTTTTACGAAAATAAAAAATAAAAACCGAATTTTGAAAGTCGCGCTATGGCGGATCAAGACAGCTGGGGTCCGGTAAAGGAGAGTGAGGTAGGGTCGATCCAGGACCAAAATGAGGGACAGGAGGAGAGCGAAGCAGTGAGGGCGGCAGGTTCGCAAAATAGCGCCGTCACGCACGAAGAAGCGGGCGCGCAAAATGGCGCCTCGCTGGTCACCGTGCCCGCGACCGAAGTAGCGCCGCTGGGAAGATTGGAACTTTTTTTTATACAAATGACGGCCCTTATGGAAAAGAATAGTGAGCGATTGGAAAACCAAATGGGGGTAATGGGGAACCGGATGGATGCTCAGGGTGAGCGATTGGAGGGCCAAATGAGGGGTACCGGTGAGGGATTAGAAAAGAAATTTGAGGGGTTAGACAACGGGATAAAAGAGGTGAGAAATGGGTTAATGGGGGTAGAAAACAGAATGGCCGCTCAAGAGAATCAGATAGAGGGAGTGAAACATGGGTTAACGGGGGTAGAAAACAGAATGGCCGCTCAAGAGAATCAAATAGAGGGAGTGAAAAATGGGTTAGAGGGGTTAGAAAACAGTATGGAAGGCAAATTGAGGGACATGAGGGACCAAGCGGAAAGGGAAGTTAAACAAATGGAGCAGCAGATAGAGGGGGTCAGAATGGGGGTAGAAACCAAACTGGATGCTCACAGGGAGGAAATGGAGCAGATGAGGGTGGCAGCTGGGCAGGAGATGCAAGTGATGGGAGAAGAGATCAGAAGAGGAGTGAGTGAGGAGGTCAGAGGAGTGCGCGAGGAGGTGAGGCACTGTAAGGAGCACATGGAGAAGGAGGTGAGAAAGGGGACTGTAAAGTTACAAGGGGGCATAGAGGTCCTGACGCAGGAGGTGGAACAGCTGACGGAGGGACAAAAAGGACTAACGGAGCAGGTTCAAAGGAACACTGCAGTATTAGGAGGTTTAAAAGCGACACAAAACGACATAAAAAACGACTTAATAGCGACAAAGAGGGAATGTCAGATAGTACGTGAGGGACTGACAACGAGGTTGGACGAGGTGATAGAGGTAATGGAGACGAAGGACCGGCAGGTGAGGACGCACCTGGAAACGGTCAAGGTAGCCTTAGAGGATGAGCTTGAGGAGACGTACCGGGGAATAAAAGAGGTGAAGCACAAATTAGAAGAAGTGGAAGAAGGGATGAGCGAAATTAAGAAGCGACGGAGAGGGGATAAGAAAGAGATAAAAGAGGAGATGAAAGAATTGGTCCAAAGTCTGTGTTTGGATCGTGATGATGTGCTCATTAACCGGATGAGGGATTCGCAGGTGATGGAGGAGAAGCGAAGAGGAAGAGGACCCGGTGTAAGTGGTGACCAATATGGTCGTGCGTATGATGCGCCAGGGGATTTAAGAAGCTTGGGGGTCGAGATGGACCCGGGTGTTCGTGAGAGGCCGTTGGTGAAGTGTGCGACAGGTCTGGTGTGCGAAAGAGGAGGTGTGCAAGAAAGTCCGACTCTGGGGTGTGTGAGGAAAAAGTGCGTGCCAAGGAGTGAGTGTGCTGGCGAGAGTGAGTCGGTCGTAGCGTGTGTGCGAGGGAGCACGTGGAAGCGCGGTGTGGTGAGTGTTGCAGAGGGTGTGACGGGAGAGTGTGCGCAGGAGTGTGCGCGAGAAAGGTGTGTGACGGACAGGTGCATGAGGAAAGAGTGCGCTGTCAGAAGTAAGGAAGAGTGTCCACCTGTGGTGAGTGTTACAGAGGGTGTAACGGGAGAGTGTGCACGAGAAAGGTGTGTGACGGACAGGTGCACGAGGAAAGAGTGCGCTGTCAAGAGTAAGGGTGAGTGCGTTGTCAAGAGTGGTGGTGAGAGTATTGAGAGTGACAAGGAGAGTGAGTTAGTTGTGACAGGTGAGCGAGGATGTACACCTGGGATGGAAGGATGCACACCTGGAATGGTAGAGCGTGAGTGGGAATGCACGCTGGAGTTGGTGGTGAGGCACGTGGTTGGGTGTGCGAATGAGGGCACACCTGTGATTGTCACAGAGGAGGTGACCGAGGAGGGGGTGCGAAGCGGTGTATTGGTGAGGTGTGCGAGCAACGAATGTGTGCCAAAGTGTTCGGTGGTCAGGTGTGTGACCAAGGCTGTGAGTGGAATGAGGGTACCTGGGTGTGTAAGGAAAGGTACGAGGAGCATGGGCACGGCTGGATGTGTGAGCAAGGAACGGGCTGCGGGATGTAAGCATGCAGGTGAAGCATCGACGTTAGACGGGGTAGAGTTTAGAACGACTTATAGCCGAGTCAGGCCCTCGGTGCGTGCTGGGCCTCGCTTTGAACGGCCGCGTCCGTGCTCCACTAGGCGGAGCTGGCAGCCCGATAGGAAGGGTCGTTATGGCGACCGCGTTGTGTTGAGACGTGCCGGCAGGTCGAGATCGGGACATTGGATGGCTCCGTGCCGAGATGGTGCGTGGGATCTCGGCCCGGGTAAGCCCCCGTCCCTGCCCCGAATGCCGGATGCATCCAGCCGCTGGCACAAAACAACCAGCATCCATTGCTTGGCTTCACGAAGCCGGGCTTTGGACAGGGAGTGGCGCACCGAGAGGTATTAGTGAGTCGACTGGGTGATGAGGTTAGTGTTTTGGACCCAAAATTAGAGAAAAACAAAATTTGATGATTGGCAAGGGATTGGCAGTAGTGATTGGCAGATGATGGGCAGTGATTGGCAAATTTTTAATTTGTTGAAATTTGATGTGCAAAATTGGTAGTGAGAGACCCCCGATGTGGTGGGATGGCAAAACCACCATCCTTCCCATATGTGGGGGGCAAAGGAGCACTAGGTTTATGGGGTGTATGGCAGTGAAAACTAGCCCGGGTGGGTTAGGATATATCGTGTGTAGGGATCTAGAGATTGACATTAGGTGACGTTAAGTTTAGTTAGTGACTGATACCTGTAGTGGGGACGCAGGTAGATTAGTGTGGATTATAATGACGAGGGAGCGCAATAGTTAAAGGGACGACTGGGAAGCGCAAGTTTCAGAAGGGAGTAGTTAGCTGAGATGATGCCGTGTTTGTGAGAATTGAACAGGTGTGATTGCACAGGTGTGCAACTGGACAGGTGTGTGGAGCAATGTATGAGTAGTGAGTGTGTGGATCAGCGCGAATGCGCTTGGGGAGAGAAGGGTGCAGGTGGCACCAGGTGTGAGAGCACAGGTGTGCAGGTACAGGTGTGTGGAGAGAGTTGGAGTGAGTGGTACGGAGTGGTGTGCATGGTGCGAAGGTGTGGATGGGGGAAGAGTGGACCCCTTTCACGAATACCCGGGGCGGGTAGTGTAAGTGTTAGGTAGAGGGTACAGGTAAATTGTGATTGGATATTGGCATTTGTGGTGCGGTTGCAGAATGGTGTTGTGAATGGGTGCATTAGTGTTGTGGAAATGGCTGGGCGTGTAGCCTGTTAGTGTGTGTAGTTGGTTGGGCACTCCACCACTGTGAGGATGTCGGCCAGGTGAGGCCGCAGGTGGGCTCTGGGAGCCGGTAGTTGTGAGTGGGTGCCTGAGGATCCCGGGTGTGGATCGGGCAGCCCAGTGCCAGAGAGGGCACGGAGTGGGGAGAGAGCCAGAGGGCCTTCCCCTGGTAGTTAGGTTAGGGTAAGGAGCAGGTAAGCTCGGAGGCAACTGCAGTGGTGGAGGTGTGCAGGTGGGTAGACCCACTGGGAGAGGTACACGTCGCAGCCCAGAAATTGTACGAGGGCACCGGGAGATGAATCGGGGGAGTGAGACCCCAAATTAAAGAGCACCACAGTTTGGCCAATGGGAATTGGTTTTTTAGAACCCATAGTGTAAGAGGGCCAATGGTTTGGCCGGAGAAAGACCCCGGGTAGTGTAAAGTTGTTAAAGTCATTTAGGAAATAGTTAGGATTGATGAACCTGTCGCACCATACGCAGCCACTTACCTGTGGTGATGATGATGACTCCACACCTGTGTTTTCTTTGTTTGTGTTGCAGAAATGAGAATTGCTGTTGGATTTGTGAGACGCATCACGACGTGGATGAGACATTGGGGTGATTCCATCTCTCCCTCCCTAGGAGGGACTGATGATGAATTGGTGATGGCAAATTTTGATGTTGAGTTGGAGATGGCAAATTTTGATGAGAGTTGAAAATGGCAAATTTGATTGGTTAGGAGGGAGAGAAGACGAATTTGGTTTATGGGAGGAACGGGGAAGACCGTAGGGATGTTTGTCGATTTGTAAAGTAGATGTTTATGGGTAGTGTTGTGTTTTGTGGATGCAGTAAGGGGTAAGGGAGGGGCCATGTAGGTTACCTGGTGGGGGGGGGCGTACGATAGGAACGTACCTGTCTCACCTGGTTCCCATGTGCCCCCAGTGTGCATCACCTTACATTGCGTGCACTTTTGCGCCCTTACCACCTTACTCACTTGTTTCTTCTTTTGTCTCCCACCTCCGAGGATCTGGCTTTGGGGTAGAGAGAGAGGAGAGAGAGGTGCTGGCTGCGCAGTTGTGGGCCTGCACTTTCGCTGTTTGCTGCCGGGATCGATACACCATATGGACCGCAATGTTTGTGGCCACCCACAATGGACCGCGGTTCGTTTGCGGCCAAGCACCACCCGGGGATGGACCTATGGGTCAACGTGGCACCTATGCCATACAGGTGAACCACTTTTAGTTACCACCAAGTGCACCACAAGAAGAGCAAGAGACACCTGCAGGGTTAGGGGTTGTCGAATTTATTTTTATACCAATGAACAATGGTGACTGCACCGGATGGTGCTGACTGTGTGGTGGGGTGGTGCTTTTGATGCTGGGAAAGGGTGCTCTGCACGTTATTAAAGGCCGTCGGCCACAGAGCACTCGTGGGTTGGTGTATCGATGTTGGCAAGCGCGCTCTCTCTATGCATAACATCTGCATGTGTTCCTCCAAAAACAGGTCCTGGATCGTAGTGTAGATATCAGCGTAATCTTGTAAATAATGCTCCCTACCGGCTGTATGTTTAGTTTGAGAATTCTTTCCGGATTCGGTTATCCTGTGGGTGTGTTTCTGTGAGGAGAAGGGTGCAACGTCGCAGGGGGACATATTTACTCATTTGTGAATATCTGTAAAACTGTCGCACTCAGGGTAGAGTTAATAGTAGAGGGAACTACATTGCGTGCCACACTAAAGTAGGTAAAAATTTATCGGGTCGGGACGCCCCGAGGGTAGAGAAGGGTGCAATGTTGCGAATATGGAATTTGGCCTCCATATCCGCTTGTAAATATTCCCCTATTTTCTCCAATACTCCCCAACTTTCCCCGATCCCCCATTCCCTAGTCCCATTGCATGTAAATAACAATCAGTAGAGCCGACCTTCCCCTTATTCCCCCATTAAATGTCGTGCCCAGGTCCACCGCACCACACGTAGACAACTTTCGGACATCTTCCTAGTTATTCTTAATCTATGTCAGTTAAGGCCTCGTTTCCATTAATTA